>NC_133127.1:147708738-148012715 GCF_048418815.1 Hemitrygon akajei | reverse complement strand
GAATGCAAAGAAAGTTTCAACATGATACATTAAAAAAATCTACTGGTACATTTCAAAAAGTGATTTTGGCTGAGAAGATGTACAGGAAAGTCTGGTGATGTATTCTTTGGAGGCCAAGTAGAAATTAAAGAGATGCAATGAATCGTGTTTAGATCAGGCTCGTAGACAGAAGCTGTTCTCACTCAAGGGCCAAATGACCCAAATTTCAATGATAAGCCAAAGAACCTGGGGTGACTTGAAAAAGCATTTGCTGAGTAGTTTTGTCTGAAAATGTGAGTGGAGAATCTCCAGAGCAAAACAGAATTGGTGGGCAAGAAAATAAGTTACAGGGTTGCACGGGTAATGTGATTAACTGGATTATTCCCCTAGAAGACAGCATGGTGGCCTAACGGTCTCCTTTCATAACACAAAAATACAACTGCAGATGCTGTGGATCAAAGAATACGTACACAACGCTGGAAGAACTCAGCAGGCCAAGCAGCATCCGTGAGAAAAGAGTAGCCAACGTTTCGGGCCGAAACCCTTCATCAGGAATGGGGGGTGGTGGGGGGGGGAAGAGAGGGCCGAAGCCCAGTAAGAGAGATAGGGGAGGGGGTAGGGCCTAGAGGCACCAGGTGGAAAACCAATCAGAGGAAAGATAAAGGGGGGAGGGGGAGGGGATAAGCATGAAAGAACTGTAGAGATAAAGAAGCAGAAAGTTGAAAGGGGAGAGAGGCAGAGAGGGACCTGGGATAGGGGAAGGGGAGGGAATTACCGGAAATTGGAGAATTCAACGTTCATACCACCAGGCTGGAGGCTACCCAGACGGTATATGAGGTATTGCTCCTCCAACCTGAGTTTGGCCTCATCATGGCAGTAAAGGAGGCCATGTATGGACATATCTAGATGGGAATGAGAGGCAGAGTTGAAGTGGGTGGCAACCAGGAGGTCCTGTCTATTGTGACGGATGGAGCATAGGTGCTCGACGAAGCAGTCCCCCAATCTGTGTCGGGTCTCGCCGACGTAGAGGAGGCCGCACCGGGAGCGCCAGATGCAATAGATGACTCCAGCAGACTTGCAGGTGAAGTGTTGCCTCACCTGGAAGGACTGTCTGGGGCCCGGAATGGTGGTAAGGGGGGAGGTGTGGGGACAGGTGTAGCATTTGCGCTTGCAGGGATAAGTGCCAGGTGGGAGTTCTGTGGGGAGGGACGTTTGGACCAGGTAGTCACGGAGGGAACGATCCCTGCGAGAAGCTGAGAGGGGTAGGGAGGGAAAGATGTGCTTGGTGGTGGGGTCCTGTTGAAGGTGGCGGAAGTTGCGGAGGTCTCCTTTCATGTTGTTATTATAGCAGTGACCCGATTACTTAACGAAGTGCAATCAGATTCAAGTGGTCAGATGGTCATTTACGTATTATAATAAATTTATGACTATATTAATAAGTATTATTAAACAACTGTCCTAATTTTGATTTCCTCCCGAGTGCTAAACTATTAAAACATGTAATGAAAAAGCTCCCCTCTAACATACATAAATTAATTTTGATGGGCCTGCTGGGATATATCCCAAGTTATTGAAGGAGGCACGAGAGGAGATTTGATGGAACATTGGCAAAAATTCTTACAGGCAGCAAATGAGATCCCAGAAGACTAGAGTGTAGTCAATGCTGTCCCTTTGTTCAAGAAGGGAAATAGAGATAATCCTGAAAGTTATAGGCCAGTTAGCCTCACATCAGTGTAGGGAAGATAATGGAGAGGATCCTTCAGGTTAGGATTTGCTCACATTTGGAAAAACACCGCCTGTTCAGAGACAGTCAACATGGCTTTGTACCAGGCAGATTATATCTAGTCGAGGACTGATCACGAACATGAGGATGCATGGGATCCACAGATACCAGGCAGTCTGGATTCAGAACTCACTTGGCCATAGAAAACTTTGGTAGAAGAGTTATTCTGACTGGACTTCACCAGCGGTGTTCCAAAGAGATCAGTGCTGGGGCCTCTGTCATTTGTGACATATAAATAACTTGGATGAAAATGCATAATGGTCGGTAAGTTTGCAGATGACACAGATTGGTGGAGATGTGCATAGTGTAGAGGACTGTCAAACGATACAGCAGGATATGGATCTGTTTCAGATATAGCCTGAGAAATGGTAGATGGAGTTTAATCTGGTTAAGTGTGAGGTGTTGCACCGTTGGTAATCAAATGCAAGGGGAAAGTATACAGTTAGTACAGGATGCTTAACAGTTGGTATACAAAGGGATCTTGTGGGCCCAGAAGTGACTATGCAAACAGATAATGTGGAAGGGGGCATATGCAATGAATTTAAGAGTTAGGAAACGTTGCAGCTGTAAGAAACTTCGGTTAAGCAGCACTTGAAGTATTGTGTACAATTCTGATTGCCCCTTTACAGGAAGGACATAGATGGTTGGAAAGGGTACAGAAGAGATTTACTAAGATGAGCTTGAACTATAAGATAGATAGATAGATAGATAGATAGATAGATAGATAGATACTTTATTCATCCCCATGGGGAAATTCAACTTTTTTCCAATGTCCCATACACTTGTTGTAGCAAAACTAATTACATACAATACTTAACTCAGTAAAAAATATGATATGCATCTAAATCACTATCTCAAAAAGCATTAATAGCTTTTAAAAAGTTCTTAAGTCCTGGCGGTAGAATTGTAAAGCCTAATGGCATTGGGGAGTATTGACCTCTTCATCCTGTCTGAGGAGCATTGCATCGATAGTAACCTGTCGCTGAAACTGCTTCTCTGTCTCTGGATGGTGCTATGTAGAGGATGTTCAGAGTTATCCATAATTGACCGTAGCCTACTCAGCGCCCTTCGCTCAGCTACCGATGTTAAACTCTCCAGTACTTTGCCCACGACAGAGCCCGCCTTCCTTACCAGCTTATTAAGACGTGAGGCGTCCCTCTTCTTAATGCTTCCTCCCCAACACGCCACCACAAAGAAGAGGGCGCTCTCCACAACTGACCTATAGAACATCTTCAGCATCTCACTACAGACATTGAATGACGCCAACCTTCTTAGGAAGTACAGTCGACTCTGTGCCTTCCTGCACAAGGCATCTGTGTTGGCAGTCCAGTCTAGCCTCTCGTCCAACTGTACTCCCAGATACCTGTAGGTCTTAACCTGCTCCACACATTCTCCATTAATGATCACTGGCTCCATAAGAGGCCTAGATCTCCTAAAGTCCACCACCATCTCCTTGGTCTTGGTGATATTGAGACGCAGGTAGTTTGAGTTGCACCATATCACAAAGTCCTGTATCAGTTTCCTATACTCCTCCTCCTGTCCATTCCTGACACACCCCACTATGGCCGTGTCATCAGCGAACTTCTGCACATGGCAGGACTCCGAGTTATATTGGAAGTCTGATGTGTACAGGGTGAACAGGACCGGAGAGAGTACGGTTCCCTGCGGCGCCCCTGTGCTGCTGACCACCGTGTCAGACCTACAGTCTCCCAACCGCACATACTGAGGTCTATCTGTCAAGTAGTCCACTATCCAATCCACCATGTGAGAGTCTACTCCCATCTCCGTTAGTTTGTGCCTTAAGATCTTGGACTGGATGGTGTTAAAGGCACTAGAGAAGTCAAGGAATGTAATCCTCACAGCACAAAGTTGAACTAACTTGGGTTGTTTTCTCTGAAGCATCAGAAGCTGAGTGGGGAACTGATAAAAGTTTATAAAATTATGAGAGGCATGGATAGGTTACATAGATTCTCTCCTCCCGCACCCCCAGGCAGAAAGGTCAAGTACTAGAGGACATACATTTAAGGTGAGTGAAGCAACGTTTAAGGAGATACGTTGGGCAAGTTTGTTTTTACACAAACTGGTAGATGCTTGGAATGGGCTGCTGGTATGAAGGAGGAAACATACAATAGTGGCATTTAAGAGGTTGCTAGATGGACACATGAATATGCAGGGAATGGACAGATATGAATAATGTACAGACAGAAGGAATTTAACTTAATTTAGTATTGAATTGGCATAGACATGAACTGAAGTATTGTACTGCTTTGTCTACATCTCTTGCGAAGCTAACCCCAATAGACAGATATTGTGTATAAAAAAAAACAGAAATACTGGAAATATTCCGCAGGTTAGAAACAGAAAGTTAATGTTTCATGTGGTAACCCCTTCCAGAAACTTTCCAGCAACTAGTTTTAGTTCAATTACCATAGAAAAGGCAAACTCTCATGCTATTCTACCTCAGACACCTGAATATGCATATGATTTTACATTATGGCTCATCTACTAGACTGATGTAAGCAATGTCACTGCACTTTCCTAAGATCCAATCAACATCCCTGAAACAGATTAGATATCAAAATGGCACAGCTGTTTATTGGAGTTTGCATTTCCCCCCCCCCCACTTGACAAGAGTCACCACATTCTTCAAGTACTTCAGTGGCTGTAAAGTACTTTGGGATGTTCAGAAATACAATAAATTCTACTTCTTTCAACCTTCATCATCTTCTAAAAGCTACTGCCCTCAGCACAATTTACAATCTCATTACCATAAACATAATTACAAGTAATCTTGGAGAATGCAGAATCAGAATTCAATTTATTATCACAGGCAAATGTCGTGAAATATGTTGTTTTGTGGCAGCAGTACATTGCAATACATAAAAATGATAAACTGCAATATGAAGATATATTTTTTAAAATTAAATATGTAGTACAAAAAGACAGCAAGGGGAAAAAAAGCAAATTAGTGTATATAGGTTTAACTGCCTGTTGAGAAATCTGATGGTGATGGGGAAGAAGCAGTTTCTAAAATGTTGAGGGTGAGTCTTCTGGCTCCTGTACCATCACCTTCACAGTAGCAATGAGAAGAGGGCATATCCTGGGTGATGGGGTTCTTAATGGCAGATGCTGCCTTTTTGAGGTATCACCTTTTATACATTTATAATGGTACACATTGCTTTCGAGATATATCAATTAATATCAATATTTAGCTTGAGGTATAAAATGTTGACTCAACTAGTAGAACTCCCCAGTTACAAGTAATGCCAATGATTCCAAGAAACCCTTACACTTGAACCTCCAGAGTATTCAAACCATATTTCATTCAAACGCTTCTTTCTAGACACCAGACCCAACCAGTTCCCCTCCACCACCCCTCTCGTCCATCTAGCAGAACTAGTCCTCACTGTCAATAATTTCTCTTTTGCCTCCTCCCACTTCCTTTAAACAAATAGTGTAACCATGGGCACTCACGAGTCCCAGCTATGCCTGTCTTTGTCGGTTACATGGAACAACCTCTGTTCTAAGCCTACACCAGTATCACTGCCCAACTTTTCCTATGCTACATTAACGATTGCACTGGTGCAGCTCCCTGCACCCATACTGAGCTCATCAACTTCATCAGCTTTGCCTCCAACATCTACCCTGCCCTCAAAATTACCTGGTCCATTTCTGACACCTCCCTTCCCTTTCTCAATATCTGTCTCTAGATCTGGAGATCCACTGATATTTTATAAGCCAACTGATTCTCACAGCTACCTGGACTATACCATGCCACCTTGTCACTTGTAAAAATACCATCTCTTTCTCTCAATTCCTCCGTCTCTGCTGCATCTGCTCTCAGGATGAGGCTTTTCATTCCAGAACTAATGAAATGTTTTCCTTCAAAGAAAGGGGCTTTTCTTTCCTCAACCATCAATGCTGCCCTCAAATGCATCTCTTCCATTTCATGCACATCTGCCCTCATTCCATTCACCATGGATAGCGTTCCTCTTGACCACACCTACCACACCACTAGCATCCAGCACATAATTCTCTGTAACTTCGGCCATTTTCAACAGGATCCTACCACTAAGCACATCTTTCCCTCCCTCCCACTTTCCACAGGGATCTTTCCCTATGCGACGCTCTTGTCCATTTGTTCCTCCCCACTGATGTCCCTTCTGGGCACTTATCTGTGCAAATGGAACAAGTGCCACACCTGCCCCTACACCATCTCCCTAACTACCATTAAGGGCCCCAAACAGTCCTCCAAGTGAGGGAACCTTTCACTGCAAGCCTGTTGGGGTCATCTACTGCATCCGGTGCAGCTTCCTGTATATTGGTGAGATCTGACGTAGATCGGGAGACCACTTTGCCGACCACCTATGCTCTGTCCGCCAGAAAAAGCAGAATCTCCCTGAGTTCACCCATTTCAATTCTACTTCCCATTCCAACATGTCAGTGCATGGTCTCCTCTACTGCCATGATGAGACCACACTCAGGTTGGAGGAATAACACCCTACATTCTGTCTGGGTAGCCTCCAACTTGAGGGCATGATCATCGAATTCTCGAACTTCTGGTAATTATCTTTCCCCCACCTCACCATTCCCCACTTCTCTCTCTCAACTTATCTCCTTACCTGCCCATCACCTCCTTCTGGTGCTCCTCTCCCTTCACTTTCTTCCATGGCCTTCTGACCCCTCCTATCAGATTCTCCCTTCTCCAGCCTTCTCTCTTTCACCAATCAACTTCCCAGCTCTCTACTCCAACCCTCCCCAGTTTCACCTATCACCTACCACTTTGTACTTCTCCTCCCCTCACCCCCACCTTCTTGTCACCTCTGACTTCTCATCTCTTTTTTCCAGTTCTGATGAATGGCTTCGGCCCAAAACGTCGATTTTACTCTTTTCCTTAGATGCTGCCTGGCCTGCTGAGTTCCTCCAGTATTATGTGTGTATTACTTTGATTTCCAGCACCTGAAGATTTTCTCTTTTTTGTATTTGAATGGTTCCTTTCTTCTGGCACAATACAAATCATGATGATTATTAATCATGGGTCTGCATTGATATCCAAGTATAAGTTGCCACTGGTAAGTAGCCCGAGCACATTATATTCATTATATTATGATCATGCCTACCAATTTCATTATAACATAATCCAAATGGTATAACAGCAGAACTACATTAAGTTCATGTGTTTCTTGTAAGATAGAAATAAATGGTGAGGTAACCTCACCTTTCAAAAGATAAGCTCTGGACCTTGTCCCATTTGTAGCCTGACTGCTTGGGCTTTCCATTAACACTTTCCATTTTACTTTGGCTGTTAAAGGTGAAGACTTCTAACCAAGTATATCTGCACCTCGAAGTTGTTATTGTTGACTTGTCCTTCAATAATAACTTATCCCCAATAGGATGGCATTGGTTTTCTTTCCAGTCAATGAGACCTACTGTTCTTAAGTTTAGGTTAAAAACAGAAAAGCTATTGAACAGTTCTCAAAAGGACTAGCTGCACTACTTAAAGTGGTGTGCTTAAAGCTAGAATGCATTCCTTGAGGTATAATAGAAAAGCAAAAGACAAATCTGATCTGAGAAAGCACTCAGAATTCTAACAATGCAACGGAGACAATAATGAAGGTGGTGGAATCAAGTTGAAAAATATCCTGTAAACTTACAAGACCACGATGAATAGACCATGGAATAAGAATGCCACAGAGATCAGTGCAGCTCCACAGAACTAGATATTGTTACTAGTCATTTAGTGATCTCATATCAGTACCAAAGATTAGCAAATAAATCCTTCAACGCCATAACTGGCTACAAGTCATTACATAAGTAATCTATCAACAAAGACAAAGCAGAAATAGCTATTTCTGGGGAGTATAATTATAAGGTGAGTGGAGGAAAATATAGGGAGTTGTTATAGGCAAATCCTTTACACAGAGTGGTGAGCGGATGGGATGTTCTCCAGGGGTGGTGGTAAAGCCTGATACATTAAAGCCATTTAAGAAACTCACATGGTTTAGACTGGAAAGATGGGAAATGGTTCAGTTTCTTAGCTTGTTGTTGGTACTCTGTTCATGTTTCGCAGGCATAAAGCAGAATGGAAAGTACTATGGCCCTTCACACCTTCAGCTTCATCAGTAGACCTGTGCCTCTTCTGTTCTAAACATTAGCAAGTCTGCCGAAGGCTACATATACTTGCTTGGATGATCATTGATAACAATATTCTGGGATAGTGTGCTTTCAGGATGCATGAACCTGTTCACTGGGTTGAATTTCTGACCTTCGATTGTGATGTTTGGCTCAATGTATGATTTCCCTGGAACTGGCTGATGCATTAGGCTAGGCACATACATAGCAGATGCAGTACAGTACAATATAGATAAATATGTATTACATATTTTTGTAGTAAAAACAGAAGAGTATTATTTAAATGTGCATAGTGTGCAAAATATTGGTGTACAGAGGAATCTGGATGTGTTGCTGGGATCGAAAATCAGACCCTTGTTATTTGTTATCTACGTAAGTAATGGATGCAAATGCACAAGACTTGATCAGTAGGTTTATGGATGACACAAAATGGAAATTGTATGCTGGGGCCCCAAACTATTGAAAACGGGGATATTTAATTCTTTACCACTACAAAATGGGGCATAGCAGAAATACTTGTGGTTTGTAAGATTTTCTAGCTCCACATATAACATGATGCTTTTGCTGTTTAGCAAACATGCTAACTAGCCTGATAAATTGTTTTTAGGTGTCCTTGGCCATGCTCCTCACACAGCCTGCTTCATTCCACATTGAATGGGAATAAGTTGACTGGCCTGGTTGGAACAGTAGAATTGAGAAACAAAAACACAAGCGGGGTAGAGATTGTGGTAGTACATAAGCAGGGATAGAGATTGCGGTAGTACACAATTTGGCTGCTATTGATATGCCACAAAATCCAACGGAGCACTTGGTTTAATTCAAGTTCAATTGTCATTCAACTATGCACATGAATACAGCCAAATGAAAGGCCAAGGTGCAAAACACAGAAACAGCGGTCACATGCCACACATATAATAGCAGAAAAACAGAAAGAGAAAAAAAATCAAAAAAATTAATAATATAACCCAAGCCTCTGAGTGTCGTAGCCTGTAGATCAATGATACGTAGATTTTCTCCTGGAGCCACATTCCTGAATGAACGGCCTATACCAGTTCCTCATATTGCACAGAGCAACGGCAGACAAAGCCAATCCAGCTTGCCTCCCACCGGGCCAACACTTTTGGGAGGGCCCAGCCTCCAACCCAGTGCGGACTCCAGAGGGACCCAGCCAACTCCTGCACCACCTTTTTCAGTAGTCGCAACCAGCAACCCCGAGGCATGGAGGGGGACCTGGTTCACACCACCCCTACCGGTTTTGCCAATGATCAAAGAATCGGACTTGCAGTGTTTCATGTGTTACCAACATCCAACAGGGTCTTGAGATCACAACAGAAACACCTCGCACCATCTGCTAGATGGTACAGCACCAATGACAACTACAACACTGTGCAACAAGTCCAGCTCCCTCACTCTCAAGTCAAGTCTGCTCCAAGTCTAACATAATTTAGCACAACTGCAGTATCGCACAACTTGGAAGGTATCCATGATGTGAAAACAGCACATTCTCCACTAGTCAATTCTACTAATGCCATCATACAATAGGTAAACAGGTGATGACAAGGTCTTAAGGTTTATATCTGGTATCTGTTGGCTCACTGCCTGCTGTTGACCAGTCTGGCAGCTATGTCCTTCAGGACTCTGCCAGCTGAGTTCCAGAAATGCTACATCCTTTTCTTTGTGACGTACACTGAGGTCACAGGAGTAAATCCTGTGACTTTGCTACTAGGAAGTCATTCCTGTTCAAAATGCAGGAGCACTGGTTTATCATCTTAGATGAGATCCGCAGTCAGGATACTCCCTGATGTTTAATCTGTTGCCATGAAATTGGATTGGAAGTCAGTATTAAGTACTCATAGAACTATTTCTTCTCACTGTTCCATCTTCTGACCTGCCAGAGAAGTTCAATTGTGATTAAGCCACAAATCACCACTATTTAAAAAGTATCAGGATAGGTACAATAAAACTTTGATAATCTGACTGCTTAGCACTAGCAGATTTTCAGAACAATTGAATGTTATTTTACTAACACTACCAGCTGTAATTCAATTCACATTTTATTAAAAAGTTATCAATATTATACACTTTCCAGTGATTCTGTCACATTTCAAGGGAGAGCAGGAATTTAACACCTGCGATTGGGACGGGATAGTAGATCATCAGATTTACGTGACTATAGGTTTAATGCTGCAAGGTGGCATTCAGCGAGATCATTATTTTTTCCCCCAAATGGCCTACTTCTACACCATAAATTTGCTCTAATTCTTCAGTCTGAGCCCACTATATTCAACATGGGACTGGTCATCAATTTCATCACCTCATTTGGAGGCCCAAGTAGTGGCTTCTATTGCACTACAACCAGCTTTCACCAAAATTTTCTGTGAAAGCCTAAATTGCTCCCACAATGATTCTGAACATCAAAATTGAAAGGACACCGAGTCAGTCACAGTAATCTGAACTCCAGCTACTCTGAACTGCAGCAGAGCTGACAAACTCTGGTAGAGAGCAGGTGGATTTATGTCTGCTTCAGGACGACACCAGTCTGCTTCGAGATGACACCATCTGTTGTCTCTCTACTGCCTATTGTCCAACCAGCCCAACCTTTTACTAATCTTACCAAAATAGTGCACTCTGAAGCTAAACTCAAGGGCAAGAAGGGTTCAAGGTCATTTTCAAAGTTTACTGAAGGAGTTGCAACGAAAATCTGCCATCTTTGTCAGGAACAGCTTCTTCCCCTCTGCCATCCAATTCCTGAATGGACTTTGAAGCTTTGGACACTAACTCACTTTTTAAAATATACAGTATTTGTTTTTGCACATTTTTTAAACTATCTATTCAATATACATAATTGATTTACTTATTTATTATGTTTTATTTTATTTATTATTATTTATTTTCTCTCTCTGCTAGATTATGTACAACATTGAACTGCTGCTGCCAAGTTAACAAATCTCACGTTACATGCCAGTGATAATAAACCTGATTCTGATCTACATTGTAATACTACAGAATCAGCATGCAACGCTTGGAAAAGACAAAGAAGGGAAAGCACAAAAAGTGAATAATTACACTTTCATGCAGTAGAGCAGAATACAGTCGGCCCTCCTTATCCACGAGGGATCGGTTCCGGGACCCCTCGCGGATGCTCAAGTCCCTTATTCAACCTGTCTTAATGCGGTGGACCTTAGGACCCAGCGGAACCCCAGACCTTATTTAACCTGTCTCAGTGCAGTGGACATTAGGACCCGGTGGCGGAGCTTTGAATCCGCATTGTTTCTGTTCACAAAAATAATCATGATTGAAAATAAAGTGGAAATAATAAAGCGATCGGAAAGAGGTGAAACGCCATTGGAAAAGTGTTAGGCTACGTTGGTCAACAAACAGAACAATTTAAAAGGATAAAGTGAGAAAGGCCCTGCCCCAATGAAAGCTACAATTATTGCTAAGCAATGCAGTGGTTTAATTATTGGATTTTTGATCCTATAAGCATTCTATATGCATAGAAAGGTAAAATATATACTATATACTAAGACAAATGTTTGACTACCTGATGCTAAATAATACGTGATGTACCTGTTCCGAATTACTTAGTAAGAGAACTTCCAATTTTTTTTATCCCGATAACCCACACACATCCTCCCGTATACTTTAAATCATCTCTATATTACTTATAGTACCTAATACAATGTAAATGCTATGTAAAATAGTTGTTATACTGCATTGTTTAGGGAATAACGACAAGAAAAAATAAGTCTGTACATGCTTGAACAACAAGTGCTGGAAGAGCACTTTCGGGTTTTCTCAATTCGCGGTTGGTCGAATTCGTGCATGCAGAACTCGCGGATAAGGAGGGCCGACTGTATATGCCATTCAGTTGGTTAGGAATGCATTACCTTGAATTATGGACAAAATGACTGCAGTGATCAGTGAGACTGATAAGATAAGCTTGAATGCAATCACATAACACAAAAAACAAGCACATAGTAGCAGCATTGATTTGTTATTGAACAGGCACACCTAAAGAACTGTATCATCAAATGGGAAGGTTGTGCAGCTTGCGGCAGTGTACCATGAAGCTTGAGATATGCTCATGAAAGTCTTGCCAGGCTCCCATAGGGAAGTTCAGGAAGTCTAATTGTTTCTGAGAATGCCAATGTTCTGTTCACACTTTCTTTGCAACAACAAAGCTCTTAACTGTATACATACTGTGTGTATATAAACAGATTGTGTACTGGAGCTACATGTCATCTGTTGTAGACAAGAGATTCTGGAGATGCTGGAAATCTTGTGCAATACACACAGGAGGATGGGTTTCAGGCTTAGACCCTTCATGACTGGAAAGAAAGGTGCAGGAGGACGAGTACAAACTGATAAATGATAGGTGAGACCATTTGAGGAGGAAGTTGTGTGGGTGGGGCAGGGGGCATGACACAAGAAACTGGGAGGTAATTAGGTTGAAGGGCTAAGGACAGTGGACACTGGAAAAAAAGAGTTGAGGTAGGAGAGTAACCAGAATGGGGAATGCAGATAGATAAAGTGTTGAGGAAGAGGTACAAAAAAAAGATTACCAGAGATTGAAGAAATCAGATTTATTTTTTAATATAGAGATACAGTACAGGTCCTTCCAGCTCCATGAGCCACACCACCCAGCAACCCACATATTTAACCCAATTTACAATGAGCAATTACCTACTAATTGGTAAGTCTGGAACATTTGAGAAAATCGGAGTGCCCAGACGAAACACCCGCCTTCATGTGGAGGACAAACTCCTTACAGGACGGTGACGGAATTGAACTTCAATGCCCGAAGCTGTAACAATGTCATACTAATCACTATGACAACATAAACTGGAGGATACCCAAGAGGATTACAAGGTGCTGCTCCATTGTGGCACCAGAGAAAGCCATACACAGAGTATGTCAGAATGGGAAAGGAGGATCAAATTGAAATGCGTGGCCACTAGAAGATCCTGGTTGTTGTGGCAGACAAAGTAAAAGTGTGCAACTCGGCAATCCTCCGTCAGTGTCGGTCGGGTCTCACCGATTATAGAGGAGGGTATACCAGGAGCACTGGATACAGTAGATGACCCAAGACTCACAAGTGAAATATTACCTCCCTGACAAGGACTGTCTGGAGCCCTGAATGGTAATGATGGAGGTGGTGTATGGGAAGGTGTAGCACTTACCACGACTGCAAGGATAAGTACTAGGAGGGACAAGTGGATAAAAAGTGATTCCAAACAAAAAAGCTGTGGGGGGGGGGGGGGGGGGTGGGTGGAAGGGGGCAGGGTTGGACGCGCCCAGTGGTAGGATGGCATGGTAGATAAGGAAAGTGAACCCTACCCCTGTTAGGACAATAGGAGGATGGGATGATGGCAGACTTGCAGAAAATGAAGAGACAGGTGAGAGCAACATCAATGGTGCTGGAATGGTAACACCATTTTAAAAAAAGAGGACATCTCAGATGTTCTAAAGTGAATAGTTTCATCCTGAGAATGAGAGAAGTGAATATTTACTAGTTAATATTTAATATTTTTACGACACCCTAAGGCCTTGCCATCCTAACAGGGATAGGGTTTCCTTTATCCTTATCCACCACCCATAAACTTCCATATCCAACATATCAGAGTGTGGCTTCCTCTACATTGATGAGACTCAATGCAGATTTGGGGAACCACTTTGTCAAGCACCACCGCTTTGTCCACCACAAAAAAAGCCAGGATCTCCCAGTGGTTACCCATTATATTCGTCTTCCCATTCCCATACCAAGATGTCTCTCTGTCCATTACCTCCTCTACTGCCATGATGAGGCTAAACTTGGGTAACGGAGCATCCATATTCCATCTGGGTATTGCCCATCCTTATGGGATGAATAATTTCTGGTACTCACACCCCTCTGTTTCTCCAGCTCACAACCATACTACTCTTTTTCTATTCCTCATTCTGATTACCCTCATACCCCTTCTCTTTTCCTCACCTGCCTGATGACCTACCTGCTTATCACCTCCCTCTACCTCCCTCAACTGTTGTCAGTTGTCTGTCAGTTGCTCCACTTTTCTTTTACTGTGATAACTGAAATATAACCACAGCAGGGAGTGCCACAGAATGAAGATATGATTACTGTCAGAGCAGACTCAAAACTATTGAGGATATGGAATGACTTTCCACTGCACTACTCTGTACAATATCAGCCTACAAATCCTCTTCCACACCTCAGACTGAAGAATCAAAATTTGTTTATTTATCACGTGTATATCAAAACATACAGAGCAATGCTTCATACAATTAGCAACCAAAACACCCAAGATGTGTTGGGGGCAACCCTCAAATGTCACCACACATTTTGGCACCAACATAGCATGCCCACAATACTCGGCAAACCAACACAGAACACAACAGAACAGAATACAACATGAAATAACAAAATAGCAAAACAACCCCCAATCTGTGCAGATACACAGTCCTCTAATGCCAAGACGGGCCATCTTCAGCCTCCAGCAGACTTGAATTCAGACTCAGATATGCATACATAGGGCATTCAACTACCCCGCAAACTCAGATTCGCAAATCCAGGGTTCCAGCCAACAGGCCTCAACTTTCCATTCAACCCTCAGGCCTCAATCCTGGGGATTCACCATTGGTCAATCATCAATCACCAAGCTTGACGATGGCAGAGCCCTCAAACTCTGGACTCACCAATACGTGAACCTAGGGCATCATTGGAGCTCATTCCCCCTGTCTGCATGGAACTCTGATTCTGGAACATGTGGGCAACTCGTTGATCCTGGGGAAGCCACCAGCCTTCGTCCATACTTGTCATTAGCCTGACATCCTGGCCCAGTATGCAGATCCCCACATCCATGTCACTGACCTTTGAAAGAGGAGGGAAGATGCAACACTCCAGCCTGTCCTCTAATTCCCCTACATCCTTGCCCCTAAACAGTAACCTGATCCCTATTCCCCCCTCTGCCCCTAAAAACAATCCCAAAGATCCAAAAATAAAACACTAAAAACACAACATTGCTAATCCCTGCCTACAGATCACTGGTTAAACAAGTCAAATTGTTTCACAGGGAGATCAGCATCTGGCCAGAAGGTGCCACCTTTGTGCTGCAGGACCACTTTGAAAGCATGGACTGAAGCATATTGAGGGAGGTGGCTACCTACGATCATCACATTAACATTGATGAATATGCCCATCGACTGGCTACCTAGGCAAGTGCATTGAGGATGCTGCCATGATTAAACACTACACTTACAGGGTAAACCAGAAACCAAGTGTGACTGTAGAGGTTAGTGCACTTAGGGATCAGGACGCTTCCAGCTCAGGGGACAGAATGACTAAGGTCAGCAAGAGTCATGCTCTCCCAAGCCTTCAGGATGCAAAGTGTGAATACACACAGAAAATCCACAGACACTTTTGTGACACCAGGGACACAGAACCCATGCGGCAAGATGTACAAACCATAACCAATTACAAGTCCACCCTGCATGTCAATGACAGTGATGCTTTCCTTCCTGATAGGCCAGACTATATACCTGGTCAGATACTGAAGGACTGTGCGGCCAGTTAATACAGGTCTTAATGGACATCTTTAATATTTCTCTGAAAGAGCCCATTGCCCCTGCAGGGTTCAAGGTAGCCACCAGCACTCCGCTGCCCAACAGCACAATGGTAACTGGCCTAAATAATTACCGCCCAGCGGCACTGACTTCAATAATCATGAAGAGCTTTGAGTGATTGACTGGTGATGAATCATATAAAATCCCACCTTCCAGCTATATTGGAGCCTTTCCAGTTCACCTACTGCTCAAACCAGTCCACTGATGATTCATAGCCTCAGCCTTCCACTCCAAGCTGTCCCACCAATAAAAGGATGCTTCGTATGCCAGGGTGTTGTTCATTGACTTCAGCTCAGCATTTAGCACAATCTCTGAGTTTGCTGGGTAAGCTGTCCTCATTGGGCCTCAACACCCCCCTCTGTAACCGGACCTTTGACTTCTGAACGGAAAGACCACAATCAGTCCAAGTTGACAACAACATCCTATAACACTGAACACTGGTGGCCCCCGCAGGTTGTGTGCTCTGTCTTCCATTGTTCACATTCCTGATTCACGATTACACTGCCAGATTCAGCTCAAGTTCACTGATGGTACTACCATGGTTGGCCTCATCAGCAAAAATGATGAGCTGGCATTCAGAGGCAAGTTAGAGAGGCTTGTCAAATGCTGTGAGGACAACCTGAGTCTCAACATGGGTAACAGTAAAGATGATTGTGGGCTTCAGGAAGGCACAGGTTGGCTTTGCGGTGGAGGAAGTACAAAGCATAAAGTTCTTGTGTGCACATATTTATCCTGGACCAATGAATCAAGTCAAGTCACTTTTATTGTCATTTCTACCATAACTGCTGGTACAGTACATAGTAAAAATGAGACGTTTTCAGGACCATGGTGTTACATGACACAGTACAAAAACTAGACTGAACTACATTAAAAAAAAACAGAGAAAGCTACACTAGACTACAGACCTACACAGGACTGCATAAAGTGCACAAAAACAGTGCAGGCATTACAATAAATAATAAACAGGACAATAGGGCAAGGTGTCAGTCCAGGCTTCAGGTATTGAGGAGTCTGATAGCTTGGGGGAAGAAACTGTTACGTAGTCTGGTCGTGAGAGCTCGAATGCTTTGGAGCCTTTTCTCAGACCACTGGAGGGAGAAGAGATTGTATGAGGGGTGCATGGGGTCCTTCATAATGCTGTTTCCTTTGTGGATGCAGCGTGTAGTGTAAATGTCCATGACGGCGAGAAGCGAGACTCGATGATCTTCTCAGCTGACCTCACTATCTGCTGCAGGGTCCTGTGATGAAGTGGTGCAATTTCCGAACCAGGCAGTGATGCAGCTGCTCAGGATGCTCTCAATACAACCCCTGTAGAATGTGATGAGGATGGGGGGTGGGAGATGGACTTTCCTCAGCCTTTGCAAAAAGTAGAGATGCTGCTGGGCTTCCTTTGCTATGGAGCAGGTGTTGAGGGACCAGGTGAGATTCTCCGTCAGGTGAACACCAAGAAATTTGGTGCTCTTTACGATCTCTACCGAGGAGCCGTCGATGTTCAGCGGGGAGTGGTCGCTCTGTGCCCTCCTGAAGTCAACAACCATCTCTTTCATTTTGTTCACATTAAGAGACAGGTTGTTGGCTCTGCACCAGTCCGTCAGCCACTGCACCTCCTCTCTGTAAGCTGACTCATCGTTCTTACTGATGAGACCCACTACGGTTGTGTCATCGGCGAACTTGATGATGTGGTTCGAGCTGTGTGTTGCAGCACAGTCGTGGGTCAGCAGAGTGAACAGCAGTGGACTGAGCACGCAGCCCTGGGGAGCCCCCGTGCTCAGTGTGATGGTGCTAGAGATGCTGCTCCCGATCCGGACTGACTGAGGTCTCCCAATCAGGAAGTCTAGGATCCAGTTGCAGAGGGAGGTGTTCAGGCCCAGTAGGCTAAGCTTTCTAATCAGTTTCTGAGGGATGATTGTGTTGACCTCCTCGCTAGCCAGGAAGGCAGAGCAGTGTCTACACTTTCTGAGGAGATTGGGGTGTGCAAGGCTCCCCGCTCCTATCCTAACAACTTTCCACAGGAGCACCTGTCAGGCTACATCAGTGTGTGGTATGGAAGCTGCAAGGCATCAGCCCGCAAGAACCTATAGAGAATAGTAAAAATCATTGAGCGCAACATCGGGAGTCTCCTTCCCCCCCCTACTTATGACATTTACCAAGAGCTTTGCAGACAAAGGGCTCAAAGCAGTTTGGAGGATTCCTACCAGCCATCCCAGAAACTGTATGACCCACTACCATGAGGAAGGAAGTACAGAAGCATCAGGACTCCTGCCAGACAGGGTAACAACTTCTTCCCTCAGGCTGTGTGACATTAATGAATACCCTGTCACCATTGAGGTCTTGCCATGAAGACAGCAAGCTGTTTACTGTAGTCAACCTATGCTGTACTTTGCCACATGCCTTTTGAATTATATTTTCTTAACTTATTTATAGTATAATATTTTGGTTTGTGATGTGTTTAAAATATGTTGTGTGGGTACACCATGGTCCGGAGGAACGTTGTTTTGTTTGGTTGTAAATATGTAGTCAGATGACAATAAACAAACTAATACTAAGCATAGAGGTCATAGCTCAGTGCCATCTCGAGTATCCAGCTGCTCATCTCCAGCAAGAGGTAATGAAACAATAAAGTTTGAGGAGAATCTCAGATTTCTTTCATGTAACCATGAAGTCTAATTTCTCACCCAAGATCTCACACTTTTCTTAAAAAAAAATTGTGCTCTTCTGAACAATGGTTTTGGACTATTTTATCGTCTCCAAGTTTTGTAAACCTAAATGATAAACTCTTCAATGATTGAATTATAGATTCCATTGTGAACAAAAAACTAAAACTACCAAAACATTACAGAACAAGCCCAGTGAAATTCGATGTCAACCTAACTATATTTAAGAGGAAGTTAAATATGGCCCTTGTGGCTAAAGGGATTGGGGGTATGGAGAGAAAGCAGGTACAGGGTTCTGAGTTGGATGATCCGCCATGATCATACTGAATGGCGGTGCAGGCTCGAAGGGCCGAATGGCCTACTACTGCACCTATTTTCTATGTTTCTAAACCATTAATACACTAATAAATTTAAATATCTGAATTTTGCAGCATGTCTTCCATTTCACTTAGTTTTTAAAAAAATGTCCTTGGATAACACTTAACAAAACATTTGAAACAAGGGCCATACTGCTTTCAACATCTGTAACATATTAAATTACAGCCATTGAATAATTGAAGTGTAATACAAGCAAGGCTATATTATTTATTTAATTGTAGTTCCAGTACACCTTCACTTCATGAAAAGGGGCACAGGCACTGTGGAATCAGAACTACAGAGCGTGTATTTAGATAGCAATCAAATAGTATTTTTTTGCAAGCACCCTGGACTTTCTAGCTACTTTGATCAGTAACTTGATATGGTTCGAATCAGACTTATGAGCAATTTATACAAGCAAACTCTCCTCAGGAATAATCTGGCACCTGAAATGAAATTGACCTTAAATGGCATTAAATTCATCATGAGAAAGATAGCCCATTTCTTGTCATTTTCTTTCCTCAGTTTCAGTGCACAACTGGGAAGACCAGGAAATAAAAGGAAGGTTTTGGCTTATGTAAACCATTTACAGTTTATTCCTTATATTAATTCTGGGGATTCATTTATAATATACTACTGAACACATTATTAAATTAATATTCAAAACTAAACTTGCTCTTTGATGTAATGGAGCATGAGATCCTGAAAAATAAGAGACCTGCTCACAAGAAACCATGTCAAACATTTTCCACTGTGTGCCTGTCAGCCCACAATTTCCTGTCAATTAAAATGAATGGGAGGAAATCATGGGCTATTGAATGCACAAGCCAAAAACTGCAGCTTGTTTCCAAAGTTACCAGACAAGTTTAAAGGGAAACTACAGTATAATGCAATTTATGTAAAGTACTTTTTAAAAATGGTCAAAGTGACTGCAGACCAATATTAACAAAAGAAAATCCGCAGATGCTGAAAATCCAAGCAACACACACAAAGTGCTGGAGGAACTCAGCATCTCTGGAAAAAAAAGTACAGTCAATGTTTCAGACCAAGACCCTTCAGCAGGACTGGGGGGGGGGGGGGGGGGGAAGAAGATGAATAGACTTAAAAGGTGGGGGAAGGAGAGGTTGAAGCACAAAGGGATAGGAGAAACTGGGGAGGGTGAAGTAAAGAGCTGGAAGCTGATTGGTGAAAGAGATACAGGGTTGGAGAAGGGGGAATCTAATCAGAGGGGACAGAAGGCCATGGAAGAAAGAAAAAGGGGAGGTGGGGTGAAAGAGCACCAGAGGGAGGTGATGGACAGGCAAGGAGATAAGGTGAGAGAGGGAAAAGGGTGTCGGGGGTGGGCATTACCAGAAATTTGAGAAATCGATGTTTATGCAATCAGGCAGAATACAAGGTGTTGTTCCTCCAACCTGTTGGCATGAACACTGATTTCTGATCGCGACAGTAGAGGAGGCCATGGATTGACATGTTGGAATGGGAATGGGACCATTACTGTAGTCTTACTGTCTATCATTAGGCAGTAGGCAGAATAATTCAGGTTCTAAAAACAAATTGAAAATCATTGAGCTGCTCAATTTATACTTTTTTTAAAATTCGCCTAGCAAAATCAAAAATGCTCCTTAAAGATGGCTATTCCTTAAAATTTGTTCCTTTCAATATTATACATGACCTGTTAATTATCAAATCCAAAAGTTATTCACAAATTATGATAAAATTAAATATTTTATTACAGTGTTAGAACATCAGAATTCCTTTGCATACACTTTTGTTGGCAATTCTTTCCAGACACTAAGTTATGGCAAAAATAGGAAGTTAAACATCACTTCCTTGGGTCAACAATAATCCTGGACTACTTTCAGCCAAGACTGACTCTGGAAATTAAAATAAACCGTTTGAGGTTTTAGAAAAACCGGAATGTCAAAATACTCAAACATTTCTAGAACTGAGAGCTTTGCACCATTCTATGAAATAGCACAAATCCTACCACTATAGAACATTTTCTATAACAGTCCTCATTTTTCTTTTCAACTCCCGGTCAGGAGTAGATTCCTTCGATGCCAGAACCATTTGGTAGTTATATGAATCAAATCAAAGTTCCATCAATTTCTTTAAATTTCAATCATGTTTTTGCAGTATTTATTCTTCTCCCCCCCCCCCCCCCCATTCATGCAAGGGATGTGAGTGTTGCTATTAAGGTCAGCATTGAATACCCATTCATATGTGCCCTCAAAAGAAAATGTCTTCTTGAAATGCTGCAGAGCTTGTGGTGAATATGTTCCAGAAATTTGATTCAATAACACGAAATGATTGTGTGTGTGCCCTTAACTCCTGGTGGAGTCGTCGGGGCGCCATCATGACAAGCTTTTTGCACTGATCTTTTTGGTGACTGCTCATCGTACTCTGGGCATCTGAAACCCGGCGGAGCCCATCCCTCTCCAGGGTTTTTTTCTTTAAAGAGGTTGAGTTACTAGCTTGACAATCAACCCAGGCATGGATGGAGAGTGTGCAAGGGAGCTGGCTGGATTCGAACCCGGGACCTCTCACCCTGATGTCCAGCGCTGATGCCACTACGCCACCAGCCAGCTAAATAAATGATTGGGGGTGTTTTAAGCCAAGATGTTATGTAACTAAGAAGGGATCTTGCAGTTACCCACTGCTTTTGACCTTAGACAAATATACCATTATAAGCAATGTTAAGTAAATCCAGGAGCAATCCGTGGATTGAACTGAAAATGGAGACAGTTCAACTTCGTTTCTAACTTCTACCCTGCCTCATATTTACTTGGACCATTTCTGACACTTCTCTCTTTTCTTGATGTCTCCATCTCAGGTGACAAACTATCCATAACAAAGCCACCAACTTGCACAGCTACCCAGAATATATCTCCTATCCCGTTCATTCTAAGGGAACCACTCCTTTCAGTTCAGCCACCTCCACTCCAGGACATTGGAGATGTCTGCTTCCTTTTTGAACTGGGGCTATACTGCTCTGCGGTTAAGTGCGCCTTCATCAATGTCTCCTCCATTATCCATGCTTCTGCTCTCACTCCACTTCCCCCCAGACACAGAAGAGATCTCTTCGTCTCTTATCTTTCGCTCCACCACCTTGTGCATCCAGTACATAATTCTTTGACATTTCTGCCAGCTATAGCATGGCTACACCACAAGCCACATCTTCCTCTCCCTACTCCATCTGCTTTCTACAAAGCTCACTCTCACATTGACTCCCTGGTTAACTTATCCCTCACCATTCCTCTTAGAAAGCTCCCCTGCAACTACAGGAGGTGCAACACCCATCCCTACCCTGCAACACTATCCAGGACACCAAAATGCCTTCCAAATGAGGTGAAATTCATATGCAAGTTCCTTGAATGTCTTTAGTGCTGTTAATGTGGTATTCTCTATAGCACAGACAACTGCTTTGCCATGCATTTGCACTCCATCTGGAGTTCCTGGCTACGGGTCATTTAAATTTCCCTCATTTCTACACTAGCATGCCTGCCTTCAGCCTCTTGCACTGCTGAGGGGAGTCCAAATGCAAACCAGAGAAATAACACCTTATATGCCGCTTGGTAATCCACAACCCAATAGCATGAACACCAAACTCTCTAAATACAGGTAATCTGCTCCCTCTCCAATGCTTTCTCCCTCCTCCTGACTTACCCAGTTCCTCACATACACACCCAACCACCCCAACCCTCTATCACACAGGCTCTTTCCCCTCCTCTATCTACCCACCACCCACATACTCCTTCCACTCAGTCCCATCCCACTGTTGCCATCTACCCATCCCCCTCCTTTATTTGGGTCCATGCTCCAGCTTCTGCTCCAACTAGATTCCATCATCTACAGCCCTTTGTGCCTCCATCAATCACCTTAAAAAGTTTATCCTTACTTCCACCCATCCCTCCTCTACCTGTCAAACACCCCACCATCTGTCCCACCCCCTTCTCCTCACCCCTATATGCTGGCCATCTATCTTCTACTCTTTCAATCCAAACAAAGGATCAATTTCCAGTATCTGCAATCTTGTGTATACATCCATGTTTAATGCAAACTGTCACCAAGCATACCACTTCATATTCTGAAGTGAAATTTCAGATCTAGCATTTTATTTATTTGATCTGCGACATCTAAATATTATACAATGTGACTGTGGAGTTGTTAGTCCAAGTTTCTCTGAAAAGCACAAGTTCTATCTGCATCTTCCTCCACATACCTTGTAAATACAAGAATGTTTGCAGCTCTCACAAAAGTCTTCAGAAAACTGGAAATGCTGGACTTCCTGACCCATCCTTGCTACTACTAATTTTGTATACCTCATGGAGACCAGTGATATAGAACACTAGCTTCCTGGAGTTGTTCAGCTCCAGGAAATTTGCTCTCCGAATCTGTACCATTTAATTTAATGGAGAAGAATTACTTTTTGTCAACAAAAGAAATGCTGTAAAAAAAAATAGAAATGGAAAGTGGGGTAAGCAGTTTTTACAGAGAGAGAAATACTTAAATGTTTGAGATTTCTGAGCCTTCCTCAGAATTGGGAGAAATTTAAAGCTGACAGTCAGGGGTGTTGGGGTTTGGGGAGCGGAAGAGAGAGAATCTATGATGGGATGAAGGCCAGAAACAAACTAAATGCTGGTACTGGCTAAAATATACTGAAAGTTCATGATTTACAAAAGGCATGCAGATGAGAGGTATGAAAAGGAAACCTCAAAATACCAGAAGGAACAAAGATCTGGAAATATGAGACAGCATGCAAGAATGTCTATTATTTGAAATCAGCAAACTCAACATTGAATCCAGAAACCTGCAACACAGACAGCGCAGCTTACATGAAAATCAACCAAAATCTCAGGATCACACTTGTGAACAGAATGAAATGTTCAGCAAAGTGTTAGCCCTGACTCAGTGTTAAGATGTATACAGGGTCCTTTTGCTACAGGTACGAGCAAAATCATCTTGGTGTGAGCAGAATCATCTGCAGCTTAATGTGAAAAAGACTAAGGAGCTGGTGGTGGACCTGAGGAGGGCTAAGGCACCGGTGACCCCTATTTCCATCCAAGGGGTCAGTGTGGACATGGTGGAGGATTACAAATACCTGGGGATACAAACTGACAATAAACTGGACTGGTCAAAGAACACTGAGGCTGTCTACAAGAAGGGTCAGAGCCGTCTCTATTTCCTGAGGAGACTGAGGTCCTTTAACATCTGCCGGACGATGCTGAGGATGTTCTACGAGGCTGTGGTGGCCAGTGCTATCATGTTTGCTGTTGTGTGCTGGGGCAGCAGGCTGAGGGTAGCAGACACCAACAGAATCAACAAACTCATTCGTAAGGCCAGTGATGTTGTGGGGGTGGAACTGGACTCTCTGACGGTGGTGTCTGAAAAGAGGATGCTGTCCAAGTTGCATGCCATCTTGGACAATGACTCCCATCCACTCCATAATGTACTGGTTAGGCACAGGAGTACATTCAGCCAGAGACGCATTCCACCGAGATGTAACACTGAGCGTCATAGGAAGTCATTCCTGCCTGTGGCCATCAAACTTTACAACTCCTCCCTTGGAGTGTCAGACACCCTGAGCCAATAGGCTGGTCCTGGACTTATTTCCACTTGGCATGATTAACATTATTTAATTGTTTATGGTTTTGTATTGCTATATTTCTACACTATTCTTGGTTGGTGCGGCTGTAACGAAACCCAATTTCCCTCGGGATCAATAAAGTATGTCTGTGTCTGTAAGGGATAACTTTGCATTAATGACATAGAATAAACATTGCATATATTTTGATTTATAGAGTATTCTGTGAGACAATGAATTGCTGGCCTGAATATGCTAGCAGCAATTGTGGCCCCAGGTTTCTGCAGCTGAAAATATTCCTTCAAGAGGGTCAAAGTTTTAAGGAATTGCTATCAGTTGTGGCTCAATTCAATTCTCTTGCACCTGACAGAAATTGCTCAATACTTTTACACTGCAGTTTAAAAAAAGTCAAGATTATAATAAATGATTTTTAACATCAGTATCCAATTTCAGAACTAAATGTGATATTTATCTTGCAGCTAATTTTATTCCAATGTTGAAACTAAAAACCTTAGTAATAAATGATTTAGAGTGTTGCTGTTTATGTGAATATTATTTAACACACACATTATATATAGGTGCTGAGCACAAGAAAAATAGAAGCAGGGCTCTGCCACACGAGACAACACCCAAGATGCAGAGTGTGCAAGGAGACTGCTGAAACCATCCAGCACATTAGTAACAGGGTGCAAGATGCAGGCAGGGACAGCACAATCACATTGCAGGAATTGTGTACAGTAGCATCTGCGCTGAGAAAGGATCGGACACTCCAAAGAACAAATGGGAAAGACCCAAGAATGCAGGGGAGGATAACAGAGCTAAGATCATGTGGGACTTCAAATTACAGACCGATTAGTAGGCACTGGCCAACCAACCAAGACACCGTAATACTGGACAAGGAACATAAGAAAACAACAGTAATAGATGTGGCAATCTGATGACAGTAACATCAGCAAGAAAGAATACGAGAAGCTGTAGTAGTATCAGGGCTTGAAAGAGCAGATAGAAAAGATGTGAAAAGTTAAAGCCAGAGTAATCCCAGTTGTGAGAGCAGCACTTGGAGCTGTAACACCTGGATTGGGAGAGTAGCTCCAACAAATCACTGGAACAACATCCAAGATCTCGGTCTAGAAGAGTGCACTACTAGAAACAGCAAGGATACTGAACCAAACCGTTTTTTTTATTGCTTTATCTCAATTTGGATTATAATTTCAAAAGTTTAGAAACTATTGTTTCACAAGCTAACTTTATTCTGGTTGATGACATACAACATCAGCATCGCCAACACTAGGCTGAATTCATCTATTTAAAACCTTAGAAAAATTTAACTTTGGCCCTGATTTTATTCAATGGGTTAAATTACTATATTTATCTCCCTCTGCTCGGGTTCTTACTAATTTTCAGAATTCTAAACCTTTTAAACTCCAATGTGGAACCAAACAAGGATGTCCTTTGAGCCTTTTGGTCTTTGATCTGGCTTTAGAACCCTTTAGCTTTTGCTTTTCGAGAATCTAGTGATATCACTGGTTTAAGGAGAGGTACTACCCACAAAGTTTCGCTTATGATGATGATCTATTGCTTTTTATTTCTAATGTTGAGATCTCGTACCCTCCTACACTTTCTTTACTCTCCTGTTTCAGCCAGTTTTCAGGATATAAATTGAATTTACATAAGAGTGAACTTTTCCCCTTGAATAATCTGGTATCAATTAATACTAACCTTCCTTTTAAAATTGTAAGAAATCAATTTACCTACTTGGGAGTAACAATCACTAATTTTAAACACCTAAAGAAAATTTTCTTACCCTATTGAATTACACAAAGGGCACTATCAAACTGGTCGCCCCTCTCTCTATCGTTGATTGGTCGAATTAACTCTATTAAAATGAATATCCTGCCTAAATTTATACACCTTTTTCAGACCTTACCTAGGTCTTATTCCTAAGTCCTTTTTTGATTCTCTTGATTCAATTCTATTTTCGTATATATGGAAAAACAAACATTCTCGATTAAATAAAGTTCACTTTCAAAAAGTTAAGAATGGAGGTTTAGCTTTACCAAATTTTAGGTTTTATTACTGGGCAGTTAATATACAAAATCTTACGTTTTGGCCATAATACATTAACTGTGAGGACTGTCCAATATGGGTCTCTTTTGAAGCTAACTCTTAAAAAATTTTCTATTATTTTTCTTCTTGGATCCTCACTTCCTTTATCTTTAAATAAACTAACTGACAATTTGGTAGTTAAACATACTTTGAGGATCTGGTTACAATTTTTAAAATACTTTGGTTTATTGAGATTTTCTCTTTCTAGTCCCATTTATTCTAATTGTTTTTTTAAAACTTCGATGACCGATGTAGTTTTTAAAGAATGGGATAGAGTGGGTATCAAATGCTTCCAGGATGTTTGTTGGAGGAACTGTCAGTTTGAGCAACTGTCAGCTAAATATAGCTTACCAAAAACCCACTTTTTTCAATATCTACAAATTAGAGACTTTCTGCAATCTCAATTACATATATTTCCTATGAGTCCTGATAAGAACTTTAGATGTAATTTCTAATTTGAAACCTTTTCATAATGGCTCAATATCCAATATTTATGGTATGTTGTTGGGAATAAGAGGCTCCTTTAGACAAAATTAAAAATGCCTGGGAACAAGATTTACGGATTTAAATTTCTGAGGAGGCTTGAAATGAAATTTTTTAAATCGGTTAACACTTCATCACTATGTGCTCGCCACTTCCTCCTACAATTTAATGTGGTCCACAGGGCCCACATGTCCAAAGACAAGCTATCTCATTTTTATCCGGATATATCTCCCTATTGTGATAGATGTAACAATGGAGAGGCTTCACTAATTCATATGTTTTGGACATGCCCGAGTCTTGAAAAATACTGGAAGGGAGTATTCCAAACTTTTTCTGTACTTTTTAAAGTAAATTTTAAGCCTAACCCTTTGACTGCCTTGTTTGGTTTTGTTGGAGAAAAAGGCATAGCATTGGAGATATCTGATTTGCATAGATTGGCTTTTATTTCTCTTATAGCTAGGAGGCAGTGGTGCTTAAATGGAAGGACGTTGCTCCGCCTCCTCACACTCAATGGTTACGTGATGTTATGTCATGCTTAAATTTACAGAAGATCCGTTGTTCAATTTCTGATTCTAACCAAGACTCTGAAACATTGTGGGGACCATTTTTGAACTACTTTCAAAACCTTCGATTTGGTCTTAAAGTACAGATGTTGGCTAATAACATAAATCACTATGTGATAAGGATTTGTTTTCGTCTTTCTTTCTTTACCAAACAGCTTCGATCTTGGTAGTGGGTTTAGATTTGTTTTTTTATAATAAAATTATTACAATTCAAATTACAATTTAATTAATATTTGATTATAGGGTACTAATGATTGCAAGTGTGATTTAAATATTATCTATTCGGTACTATTCTATCTTTTTTAAAATTCATAATATATATCCTCAGGTACTCTATTCTTCTATGTAAAAATTAATAAAAATATTGAAAAATTCATTATGGCACTGGTTCTCAAAACAAGCACAATAATTACATGTTATGTAAAATATACCATTAACTTTAAATAGTGTAATTAGTAAACATAAACAAGATGATGTTGGTGGAATATAATGTAAAATAATCTAATTTTTCAGTTACAGCACACACTTGCTGCATGGGATTATTTTGCAGGCCATTCCCTGATGCCTCAGTTCACATGTGTGAAAGCTACATTCACAATTTAAAATTCCATAGTTCTGGAAAGTGAGCAGATCATTTATGCAATGATCTCTCATATCCTGCCAACAGTCCTTCACCTAGTTACAAAACTAACCATTTTTCTATCACCACAGTTCTTAGTAGCACTGTTTATTTCAATCAGATATTCTCGCACATCTCATGCTCAAAAAATCCAATATCATTGACGACTGTTCTTTATATTAAGAACTCTGATCATAAGCTCTCCAGTATGGATTTGAAAGGTAGTTAATGAGACATTAGCTTTTTTTTGCATGTACCTTGAAACAGTGAAATGTGTTTTTCTGTCAATGACCAACCAACCTAGTCTGAGGATGTGATGGAGGCATAGAGTTAATTGTTGTTAGGTAGAAATACTTGGATTCTGTAGATATAAATAAGTATTTATCTCAAGATTGGATAGAGTACTTAATATAGACAAAATAAGCATAACGGTACACATTATTTCAAGTCTAAAGTTCAGAGGAAATTCAATTCCCAAAAGTATATTTACATTGAACTGAGATGGGCATTCAAAGCAAGTCAATTATGGGGTTCACTGTCAGTTTAATTCTTTTGCTGAATACAAATAGTTTTCGGTAAAGCAAATAGTGCTATAGCTAGTTTCCATCCTATTGGAACTTATGAAACACCTTTGCTCCACAAGATACAGGGACTTCATGACTGAGAACGTTTCCAGAAAGTGTGTACATTTGGTAAAAATCTCATATATGAATTAATTTAACCATGGAACAGAGCTCAGAAGAAAACTACATCAAGAAAAACATGGGATTTCCGCCGCTCTCGCCAGTTATTTTCCAAAAAAAAAAGCTGTCTACTTATTGTTGATAAAACTCCAGTATTTGATCATGGCATTTCTTCAGGGGCATACAAAAATCAATGTTGCCTGAAAATGTAATAACATTAATGTCTGTCTAATCATCGCAGCATGTCCTGTGCCAGCAATGAAATAGCCAGCACCAAATTTCATCCAAAAGCTACCCAAGTCTACACAGTAAATATAATACAAAATTTGTTCTAATGTTTCAAATCAAATAAAACCAAACAGATTTCAGCTGCTGCACATCACTTCTTGTGAATAATTGGGAATAGAGCCATGATATCATAAGTGGTTCTATAAATATCCAGTACCAGCAAAATACATAAAAGCAATTATGAATTCATCTTGACACTTTTTTGCTTCACACTTTATCTGTCCTTTGAACTACCAACTCAGAACACAGGAAAGCAAAATCAAAAGCCACATCTGACATTCTTCAAATTCTGGAAATTCACCAAGATGGGTTTCCTTTCTGGCAAAATTATCTGGCTAACAATGGCAAAACAGAAGCCAAATCACACATTTTGGTTCTTATTTACATTTATAAATGAAGCATTACACTCCCCCCCCCCCCCCCCCCACCAAATGTTCACTCTAGTTCAGTGGGAAACAGTATCTATCAGGTCACATTTTTTCTTGGCAAAAAAGCAACATTTGCAGGAAGTTTCTCAAACTCAAGGAGTGAAATCTCAAAGTATCTTGATATGAACACTGAGAAAGTAATAATTTCAAATTCTGATGTCACAATTATGCATAAGCATTTCTTGATAAGTTTCTGTTCCAAGTGAACTACGTAGTTATCCAGATTTAGTACGTGAAGAACAATATGACATCCAGTGCTCTTAATAATCTAAGATATTGCAAAGCAGAATTAAATTGCAAAGAGACACTTGCACACAATTTCATGATTGAAAATATACAGTTCTGAACAGCTGTTAACTTTTGGATGCAATACTTCTAACTGTTGAGAATTAAATAGAAAAGTCTATACCAAACCATTCATAGTAGTTTCAATGTTAATTTTCCAACCCCAATGTGAAAAAACTACATTAAATGAGTCCAAAACCTCTAGTAAGAAATGTTGGATATAACTGCTGAAGAGATATTCAACCAACTTAAAAGCGCAGAAGTATTTCTCAATTGTGAAGTATTATTCCTTTCAGAATTTTTTTATTCACTGGAATGTACTCAGTCGATTTCAGTAACATTTGAAGCAATTTATTTGTGTGTGCTGGATCTAGGCAGGCAAATCTATTTATATACTTCACTGATTTGGAGAATAAGAGCAGAGTGTTCATTATATCATCATAAAGACATCAAGTATTGTAAAGCAACCCCATTGACCAGATATTCTCAGGTCTTACCTTAAAAAAAAGAAATTGGGAACTCATGCTCTCAACCTCAACTTTTAAATGTGAATTTCTCTTGTTAAACATTGGGGGAATTAAAACCACTGCCTATGTTCTCCCCAAAGTTGCTAAATTCTAGTCTGCTGATTATTGACAATGCATACGTTTTAACTAGGCACTGTTTTCAACTCCATAACCTTCCCCATCAAAAGCATATCTACATTCACTTCAGTAATCTCTTTCTTCAACCTATTTGTCTCTCATCTTTACTTGGATTATATCCATATCTGACTCTTCCATTTCTTCATCTTACCCTAGACATTAACCTTCACCTAATGATCGTTATCTTAAATTGGCTCCCAATCCACCAAATGTTAAGTTTTCATGGATCCAGGTGAAGACATTCTGTACTGTAGTGTGTCTTAACATTCAACACCTTGCCAGCAGTCAAATTCTAGGAACATTTCCAGAGGCCTTCTGGCACCCGCAAAGCAGCCGAGAACTCAGCAAAAATTACAAACAGGAAACTGAAAGGAAGTTAAAGGGAGAAAGGCTGAACAAAAAGGGTCATGGGTTTAAAATTAGCATTTCTGGGAACTCCGTCGGTAGTTTTGTTACTTAGGCAACACATCCGAAAAAAACATGAATGGCTTTTACTACATCCTTGGTACCGTTTTCCAAATGAGCGTTACAGAGATTAAACCTCAACTTCAGCGTTAGAATTGAAGGAAAGGAAAGCTAAACGTAAAGCTAGTTGCACTTCGTGGTACCGTGATGCTTTTGTCCCTTATCGCAGGGCTGCGCCTTTCTACTCAACTTCCCCACGCTCCGATAGCGAAGGAAGGGAGAGGGCACTGCTGGTTTCCCGCTGACAATCACTCGAGACTCGGTATCCAGGAGTGTCGAGCCCCGGGGAACGGGCCCTGGAGCAAAGAGGCCGCAGAGGCACCGGGTGCCCATCTTCCACATTGCCGCCGGCGCCACTCACCTCTGTCTCAACGGCTCCTCTCCGACTCCCTGCCTCCCACTCCCTCGTTGCTCCGTCTTCTCCGCTTCCCTTCCCGCTGCCGGAGCGGCCAATCCCACTGATCCCGGTTCCGCTTCCCTCCTCCTCCTACTCCTACTCCAGGGATGAGGTCAAATGGCCTGCGCCAGGAATCACGCAACTGCGCAGGCGCCGCGCCGTCCCGTTCCCAATCCCCACCGCCGCCAGATGCCCGGGATCCGAACAAAAGAGAGCGGCGGCTCGGTCAGACCAGGCGCTGAGTTTCTCCGTCCTGGCAACTTACAGCAAGCGCGCTTCATCACTGCGCGTTTCAGCAAAAACAAAGGATTTTCACCAACAATGTGAGAGTGGTATTTGGTTTCTTCCTACCTCCCCTTCTCTGTTCCCTTTTACAGGATCCCACATTCTCGCATGGCATTTTGACAGCTCTTTAAACATTGTAGTGGGCCTCCACGTCAATAATACTGACAGGCACTGACCTTTTTAGTTTTCGATGTACTACCTAATATAGTTAATAACAAACCCAAGCTAATACGCTACACAATAAATTACTTGAGACCTTTTTTACATTTAAGAAAACTGCTTAATTAATGCACAATTAATACCCAGCAGGAAAGATTTTCACTTTTTTTAATATAAGGTTTTTTTTCCCAGAGCTACAGGAACTTTTGAACAAATTAAAGTTTAAACCAATTCAATTCAGTGGTTAGGTGAATCACCTGCTATGCTCCTGGAACGTAGGAACAGCTATCAATGTTGCATGTCGTTAAATTAGATGATGGCTGATCTGTATCTTAACTCCTGGTTCTGTGACTCTTAACATCCTTGCTTAATCTATTAATCTTTCCGTTGATTTAAGCAGCAGAATCATCTCACTATTTTAGGTCAATATAGACTTTATTGAATTGAATTGACTTTATTACTTACATCCTTCAAATACATGAGTAAAAATCTTTACATCTCCGTTCAAATGTGTAGTTATAGTAATTTATAATAAATATTCCAAGAGCTGAATTGCAATCTTTACTGTGACAAAACAATGTTATGAAAGATTCAGTCCCTTGTCAGTCAGACACCAAAGAGAAATGTTTGTAATATTTGTATAATCTAGTACAAATGGCTATACCTTGAAGACATAAGGTCTTGAAAACATAAGATTAGACAAAAAAGTTGAGAGGAGTACCAACACAGAGGCTGTGTACAAGAAGGGCCAGAGTCGGCTCTACTTCCTGAGGAGATGGAGGCCCTTTGGAATATACAGACCTTTCCTTCACATGTTGTACTAGTCTGCTGTCGCTGGTACAATTGTCTATATGGTGGTGTGCTGGGACAATGGCATCAATGTGGGTGATGCCAACAGGCTCAATAAACTAATTTGAAAGACTGGCTCGATGATAGGAGTCAAACTAGACACACCGGAAGCTGTGGCAGAACAAAAGACCCTACAGAAAATCCTGGCAATTCCAGACAATGTTTCTCACCCTCTGCAAACCACCTTGGCTGAACAGAGGAGCACTTCTAGTCATAGATTAAGACAACTGTGCTACTCCAAAGAGCACTTTTTAAAATCATTCTTACCCTTGGCCATTAAGCTCTATAATGAGTCAACCTATAGCTGGGAAAGTGATGACTGTTAGACTGTTTGAGGTAACTTAATTTTCATTCTTTCCCCTAATATGTGTATCTGTGTACTTGTTATGCTACTATATCACTATAATCTCCTCTGGGATCAATAAAGTATCTATCTAAATCTAAAAGCAAATTACTGCAGTTGCAGGAAATCTGAAATACACCACAAAATGTTGAAAACATCCAGTAGTAATGGAGAGAGAAAAGTGACTCACTGGTGGATGATCTCCTGTTGTTTGAGTGTCTACTTGATATATTCAATATTTTTAATAAATTGCTTTTGTTTTATCATGAAAAAGTGCCTCTGACATTCTTGGAAATTTCAATGATTTTGGGGTCATCAAGTGAAAATGAAAGTCAAATACAACTTTGTAGACTTATTTTCACCCAATTAAGCAACATGTGGAGTGAGTTTGAATACTTATGAATAGAAGCCATGAGAAATTCCATGTAGACTATCAATATACAGTCATATGTGTTTCCGCTCCTAAATGTCTGACTTACTTAACACTTATTATGGAGGCAATTCAGTCCATCTGATCCATGTCAAAATCCACTCAACAGAATAATTATATCTATGACCTTTAATTTTTACATTTTTAAGATTGGTGGACCACATTTCTAAAATTCTGTTTTCATTTTATCCCTTATGTTCTTCCTGTTCTACTCATTATATTAGTTCTTTTCATGTTCTTCTGTTCTTTCAATGCCTTCTGACTATCACATAGAGATGTTGTTCATTTTGTTTAACAGCTTTCTGTTTCATCTTTATGCCTTTGGAAAGTGATTGGTCTTGGCTTTGACTTGGATTATTTGTTGTTTGTTTTACTCCCTCTTCCTTTTCTCTTCTCAAAGGAGTCTTTTGGGTTTCATTTCTGAAGGTCTTGCCAATGGAAGTGATTCAGTTTTATATTTCCAGTAACTGTATTTTGTTTTCAAAGAAATAACTTGTATTGATATAATGCCTTTCACATAATTGAGATGCAACTGAGATTCTCATCATTGAGATTGGCTTCCCAGCCAATGGAAGCCCATTTTTGAAGTTCAAACTCTGTTGACAAACAAATAAACCAATTTTAACTTACAAACAGCAATAAAATATACGTTCAAATTACCTGTATTGAGTGATCTTAATTAAGGGATAGAGCCTGGTTAAAGCACCAAAGGAGTTCTCTACTCCCTTTCAGATTGTCCAATGGGATCTATTGGAACAATATTGCACTGCAAGAAGTTTAATATTCTACCTGAAATATGAGACTTAAGGCATGTTAGTATTCCTTGAATTGCCACCAAGGTAGTTTGGTTTGGACATGAATTCACAATCTCCTAAATCAGAATGTAATCTCTAAGCAAAGCTAGTAGTGAAAATTGTTAAAGCAGTGTAATCGTACCTGCCCACTCAAAATATTAAGTTGATTTCCTAATATTGCACTGAATTGCAGTACAACTGAACCTGAAAAGTAGTTTTAGTAAAGCACAGATTATGGGTGGGATTCCTTTAGGAAGCTGCATCAGTCATTGAGTTTCTGCCAAATCCTGTTACAATAGTGCTTAGATTTAGAATTTTTATGTAGAAGAACAATAATTGAGCCAGTCACTCAATTATTTGGTATAAATAAGATCACAGAAGTGGTTCACAGCAAATCTTTTTCGGCCAATGAAAACAATAAAAGGACATCTACATGTGAATGTCATCTTGCTTGGGGTAAGACTCATTTTTCCCGCTCCCTTATGTGAGTTAATGTTTTGTAAAACAGTTTATGATATTGATAAGAAATAATAAAACGCTTCACTTACATTTCCGGGTTTCTTTGGTAGCTAAAGAAAAATGCAAACAAGGTAGATATCCTGCAGCCAGAATTGTGAACTTTACTCCTGAATGTGTTATCTCCCTTGATGCGGAGAAAGCATTTGATCGTATAGAGTGGAACTACCTTTTTGCAGTCTTAGAAAAATTTGACCTCGGCCAAAGTTTCATCTCTTGGATCCAATTGCTGTACCTGTGTCCTACTGCTTCTGTTCTAACTAATTTTCAGAAATCCCAAGTATTTAATCTCAAACGTGGCACCCGTCAGGGATGCCCCTTAAGTCCCTTTCTCTTTGATTTGGCTATAGAACCTCTGGCGATAGCATTTCGAAATTGTCCTGAATTGACCGGGATTTGGAGAGGGGGTGTTGAGCATAAAGTTTCTCTCTATGCTGATGACTTATTACTCTTTCTCTCAAATCCGTCTACATCCTTACCTCTAATGTTTTCACTTCTTGACCAGTTTAGCCAGATCTCTGGCTATAAACTTAACTTACATAAGAGTGAACTTTTCCCAATTAATAAAGAAGCACAAGAACTAATATTTCGTGATCTCCCTTTTAAAGTAGTCCATAATCAATTTACTTATCTTGGAATTACAGTCACAAGGAAGTTTAAAGATCTCTTTCGTGAAAACTTTGTCAATCTTTCATATGCTATAAAACAGAGTCTGGTACAATGGTCACCTCTATCTATGTCCTTGGTAGGTCGTATTAATGTTGTTAAAATGTATGTTCTCCCCAAATTTTTATACTTATTTCAATCTATCCCAATTTTTATTCCTAAATCCTTTTTTGATTCCTTAGACTCTATTATTTTGTCATATCTGTGGCAGAATAAGCACTCTAGAATTAATAAAATCCACCTCCAAAAATCTAAAAAAGAGGGTGGCATGGTTTTACCTAACTTTCGCTTATATTACTGGGCAGCTAATATACGTTGTGCTGCCTTCTGGTCTTCCTTCCACGATCAACCCGAGTGCCCTAACTGGGTGGCAATGGAGTTGAGCTCCACTAAAGAATTATCTATATCTGGACTTCTTGGCTCTGCACTCCCTAGCAGTCTGCCCAGATCAATAGCTAATCCTCTGGTTAGACACACTTTGCGTATATGGGCTCAGTTCAGGAAATGCTATGGTTTCCAGGGGTTTTCCGTTTCTAGCCCTGTCGCACATAATCACCTTTTTTTACCTACTACGTACGATTCAGCATTCCATGTTTGGTACAGGAAGGGCATTAGACATTTTGAAGATCTCTTCATTGATAGTCACTTCGCTTCTTTTCAGCAGCTCTCCGTTAAGTTCAACCTGCCTAACGCTCACTTTTTCAGATATTTCCAAATCTTGCTTCTTTAATTCCTAACTTTCCTGAAATGCCTGCGAAAAATGCTATGGACCTATTTCTTTCCATTAATCCACTAGGTAAAGGTTTAATATCAATTATCCGAGATAAACTAGCAGCCTTACGACGGGCCCCTGTGGATAAAATTTAAATGGCCTGGGAGCAGGATTTAAATATCTCCTTATCCAAGGAGAGCTGGGACTCAGTTCTCAAATCGGTTAACTCAACCTCCCTTTGTGCTCGCCATTGCCTTTTACAGTTTAAGATTGTTCATAGAGCCCATATGTCTAAATCTAAACTATCTCGATTCTACCCTGGCATTAGTCCGCTCTGAGATAAATGCAAGAGGGGCGTGGCCTCTCTCATCCATATGTACTGGTTTTGTCCTAGCTTGGAGAAATTCTGGAAAGATGTCTTCACTACATTATCGGGTATTCTGAATCAGCACCTAGAACCTAACCCCTTAATTGCTTTGTTCGGTTTTTGGGGCGAGACAGATTTATGTCTGGGTCCGACCAAATACCGAATACTATCCTTTGCCACTCTCCTGGCGAGACGCTTGATCCTCCTTAGATGGAGAGATGTTGCCCCGCCCACTCATGCACAATGGCTTAATGACATTATGGCCTGCTTGGACCTCGAAAAAATTCATTATTCAGTTCTTAATTCAGATCTAAAGTTCCATAAGGTCTGGGGACCTTTTATCGAGTACTTTCATAACCTTCCTCTTGACTAGGGTTTTTTTTTCTTGTTTTTTCTCTTCTTTTTGGTCCCTTGCTTTCAGCTCCCTTTTTTTTGGTAGTAGGCATTATTATCCTCTGTTGCTAAGTGTATTCACAGTCTGGGAGTTTGACTGTCCGGACTTATACTCTTTATATTGTGTGGTGGTTGGTCTGGAGTTGTTGTTTTTTTCTTGTGTTGTGGGGCTTGGGGAGGACACTAAGCTCACTTGTCTTTAATTTAGGTGCTTTTTTGTTAAATTCTCTTCCTTTGTAGCATATTGTTATTGTATGCTTAATCTTGCACTGTATTAATGCTCATTGGGATTTGGGGTTTTTAATTTTGTAAAATGTTTTGAAAAACTAATAAAAAAATAAAAAATAAAAAAAAAGAATTGTGAACTTTAACAAACAAGATAAAAGCAGTTGCAAATCAGTAATCAGACATTGAGGTAATTACTTTCGTTGGCATAAAAACAAAATGCTGAAAATACTGCATCAGTGGGAGAACCACTGCAGCGCATCTTCAGCATGAGCCTGGAGCAGAGAAGAGTACCCAGACAGTGGAAAACATCCTGTATTGTCCCGGTACCGAAGAAACCACAACCAAAGGAGTTGAATGACTTCAGACCTGTTGCCTTGACGTCGCACGTGATGAAGACCATGGAGCGGCTGATAATACAGAATCTGAGGCCACAAACCAGGCACGCCCAGGATCCTCTTCAGTTTGCGTATAAGGAGAAGGTGGGAGTGGAGGATGCTATCACGTATTTGCTGTACAAATCACTCTCTCACCTAGAGGGGGTCAGTTGTGCTGTGAGGATTACATTCCTTGACTTCTCTAGTGCCTTTAACACCATCCAGCCCAAGATCTTAAGGCACAAACTAACGGAGATGGGAGTAGACTCTCACATGGTGGATTGGATAGTGGACTACTTGACAGATAGACCTCAGTATGTGCGGTTGGGAGACTGTAGGTCTGACACGGTGGTCAGTAGCACAGGGGCGCCGCAGGGAACCGTACTCTCTCCGGTCCTGTTCACCCTGTACACATCAGACTTCCAATATAACTCGGAGTCCTGCCATGTGCAGAAGTTCGCTGATGACACGGCCATAGTGGGGTGTGTCAGGAATGGACAGGAGGAGGAGTATAGGAAACTGATACAGGACTTTGTGATATGGTGCAACTCAAACTACCTGCGTCTCAATATCACCAAGACCAAGGAGATGGTGGTGGACTTTAGGAGATCTAGGCCTCTTATGGAGCCAGTGATCATTAATGGAGAATGTGTGGAGCAGGTTAAGACCTACAAGTATCTGGGAGTACAGTTAGACGAGAAGCTAGACTGGACTGCCAACACAGATGCCTTGTGCAGGAAGGCACAGAGTCGATTGTACTTCCTAAGAAGGTTGGCGTCATTCAATGTCTGTAGTGAGATGCTGAAGATGTTCTATAGGTCAGTTGTGGAGAGCGCCCTCTTCTTTGTGGTGGCGTGTTGGGGAGGAAGCATTAAGAAGAGGGACGCCGCACGTCTTAATAAGCTGGTAAGGAAGGCGGGCTCTGTCGTGGGCAAAGTACTGGAGAGTTTAACATCGGTAGCTGAGCGAAGGGCGCTGAGTAGGCTACGGTCAATTATGGATAACTCTGAACATCCTCTACATAGCACCATCCAGAGACAGAGAAGCAGTTTCAGCGACAGGTTACTATCGATGCAATGCTCCTCAGACAGGATGAAGAGGTCAATACTCCCCAATGCCATTAGGCTTTACAATTCTACCGCCAGGACTTAAGAACTTTTTAAAAGCTATTATTAATGCTTTTTGAGATAGTGATTTAGATGCATATCATATTTTTTACTGAGTTAAGTATTGTATGTAATTAGTTTTGCTACAACAAGTGTATGGGACATTGGAAAAAAAGTTGAATTTCCCCATGGGGATGAATAAAGTATCTATCTATCTATCTATCTATCAGTAAGGTTAATGATCCAGTAAATTCAAAGGCTGGCAAAGTGACTTTTCAATTGCCAACCAGTATTGAACTTCCGTCATCTGCTAAGTGATCAAAAAGTAATTGTGCATCAAATGCAGTGAACTAACATGATTGCAGCATTATTATTAAGTGGTCATGATACTAACCTGCAAATTAATGGCTCTTCCACAGCTAGAAATGGAGCTTATAAGGTTAATAAACTATTTTTGGTATTATGCTCCTTGTTTTCTTTTTGTAAAATGTATTAATTCATAAAATTGATTAACACCAAATGATATCACAATCTACAAACTATTCACTTTAGTTATTTTGTGACTTGGAATAGTGGCAAATAGATAGTATTTTTATAACTTTGTTCAATTTAAAAACATTATTCATTTTGCAAATTACTTGAATCTATATGTATCCCATCCTCTTTTTGCTTTTGTTTTGTAATCACTTGTTTCTATGACCATCAAGAACATGGTCATAAAACCTTGACTTGTTGTTATACTAGTGTTATTTACAGGCTGTTACAACACAGGTGAAGAAATCACCGGTTTTCCTTTCCCATTTTCAATGGAAATACTAATGCTTAAGAACTCCAATGGTCTAATATTTTAAAAGACAAAAATTGGAATGTAACATGCTACTATTCAAATGAATACTGCAACATAATCAAAAGAAGTTTCCTCAGAACCTCATTTCTGAAGTGCTATTTTTGTGGTTAATGCAGCCTTTTATGATGGCAGACAAGGTCACATGCAGAAATATGTCTTATTATATCCTTCTACTTGAAGTTCCTACTGTGACTTCACTAAATACTGGCTTATGTGAATCATCCCTTTCCATTCAAATATCCAGTAAAATGACTTGTCATCCCTATTCTTCTTACAGTTTGAATTTATCCAGTTGAATTTCCACAGAGGCCTCTAAGACGTGTTGAATGGAATTTAAATAGGAGCATGAAAATTTTATACTGGTAACCGCAAAAGAACAGAAAGGAATATAAGGAAACCAAGATATAAATGCAGATAAGTGGGACAAGCTATTTGGATAATGTGAAGGATTAGATGCCATTACAGTCTGATTATGCTATGCAGGTAGAAGTAGTTGAAATGAACCTAGTTTGTTACAGAAACACAAAAAAGTATCATTTAGAAAGAATGACAATTTAGATATGTGAAACAGAATAAAGTTCTTTATAGGGGCATAATGATCTGTGAAATTCATTTTCAAAACTAGTGCAAGGCAGAAGTTATGTCAATGTTTAAAATGAGATTGAATGGATGGAAGAACAGGATGCAGTTAAAGGAAATTGTGAACAGGTTAAGTAAATGTGATTGGCGCATCTAAAAGGACCGGTGTCACAGGATAGCATCGTTCAACAGCAAGGACTCCCACCATTCAGACAGACTTTATTGATCCCGAGGGAAACTGGGTTTCATTACAGTCGCACCAACCAAGAATAGTGTAGAAATATAGCAATATAAAACTGTGGCGACCCACTTTCTGCACAGGCGAACTGGCTCACAAATAGCCAGCGTGTGGGAGGAGACTTTGGTAATGCACCTCTGACGTCATTTCCACCCGGAGAGGGCGGGCGCTAGGGATTAAATGCCAGCGCCACGAAGTTTGAATAAACTAGTCTCCAAACGACTTGCCGACTGCGTGTTGTTATTTCAGCGCTGTGTGTAGCACATCGCTACATTGGTGACCCCGACGGTCCAAACGGGATTTGGACGAAAGATGACCGACTCTTCATCTGTTCACACAGTTTCACTAAAACTGCCGACTTTCTGGACGCTGCGACCACGCGTGTGGTTTAGCCAAGCAGAAGCCCAGTTCCAGATTCGGCAGATATCCTCTGATTCCACGCGTTACTACCACGTGGTGAGCGCCCTTGACCAGGAGACGGCCGCCCAGGTTGCGGATTTCATACAGTCGCCCCCGGAAGAAGGCAAATATGAAGCATTCAAGGCGCTGCTCATTGGGACCTTTGGTCTCTCACAGCGTGAGCGGGGTGCCCGCCTGCTTCACCTGGACGGTTTGGGAGCCAGACTGCCGTCAGCATTGATGAACGAGATGCTGTCCCTGGCTGACGGACACAAGCCCTGCCTCATGTTCGAGCAAGTGTTCCTAGAGCAACTGCCCGAGGACATACATCTGCTGCTGGCCGACGCAGATTTCAGCGACCCCCGGAAGGTGGCAGCCTGGGCAGACGTGCTGTGGAAAGCCAAGAGGGAGAGCGTGGCGTCCGTCCGTCAGGTTACCAGGCCACGCGCCCAACAGCGGACCAGACCAGGCCCAGAAGGGGGGCGCACACAACACAGAGGCAGGAGTGAGGAGGCCAGTGAACAGTGGTGTTTCTACCACCAGCGATGGGGCACAAAAGCCTGCCGTTGTCACCCGCCCTGCAAGGGCCATGGCCAGCTGCCGCTAATGACTATGGCGGCTGGCCAGCAGGACAGCCTCTTGTACGTCTGGGACAAACAGTCGGGATGCCGCTTCTTGGTCGACACTGGAGCGGAAATCAGTGTCTTACCCACAACAGGAAGCCAGGACCCACCCTGAGGGCCACAAATGGCAACACGATACGGACCTATGGCACCCGCACAGTGCAGCTGCAGTTCGGCGCCAGCCGGTTCACATAGGACTTCACACTGGCCGCTGTGGCCCAACCACTCCTGGGGGCGGACTTCTTGCGAGCTCACAGCCTGCTGGTCGACTTGCAAGGGAAAAGACTGGTACATGCCGAGACTTTCCAGACGTTCTCCCTGGGTGAAGCCGGCCCCACACCCGGACTCCATCACGCTGTCAGACAACGAATTCATCAGAATCCTGGCGGGCTTCCCATTGATTCTGACACCGCAGTTCACGGCAGCCATGCCCAGACACTGGGTACAGCACCACATTCCGACCCAGGGACCACCCCTCCACGCCCGTGCATGAAGCCTCCCCCCGGAAAAGCTCCGCCTGGTGAAGGAGGAGTTCAAGAGGATGGAGGAATTGGGGATTGTACGGAGGTCCGACAGCCCATGGGCCTCCCCCTTGCACATGGTGCCCAAAGCAGCCGGGGGTTGGAGACCATGCGGTGACTACCACAGACTGAATGAGGCTACCCCTCCAGACCGCTACCCCATGCCACACATACAGGACTTTGCAGCAAACCTGCACAGGGCAAGAATCTTTTCCAAAGTAGACCTCGTCCGGGGATACCATCAAATCCCGGTGCACCCTAAAGACATCCCCAAAACGGCACTCATCACCCCGCTCGGCCTGTTCGAGTTCCTCCGAATGCCATTCGGCCTGAAGAATACCGCACAGATGTTCCAGCGGCTAATGGGCCACAGGATTACCAAAGACGAGGCAACACCTCTGCCCGCCAAGGTAGATGCAATCCGCCACTTTGCCCAGCCCAACACAGTCAAAGGCCTGCAGGAGTTCATTAGTATGGTGAACTTCTACCACCGTTTCCTCCCCTCAGCAGCCCGTATCATGCGCCCTTTGTACACCCTGATGTCGGGTAAAGGCAAGGACATTACTTGGGACGAGGAGGCCACGGCCGCTTTCGTTAAAGCCAAGGAAGCCTTGGCAGATGCTGCGATGCTGGTGCACCCCAGAACGGACGTTCCAACCGCCCTCATGGTGGACGCATCCGACACAGCAGTCGGTGGGGTGATGGAGCAGCTCATCGAGGGGCGCTGGCAACCCTTGGCGTTCTTCAGCAAGCACCTACGACCACCCGAACTCAAGTACAGTGCTTTTGACCGGGAGCTGTTGGCACTGTATCTGGCAATCCGGCATTTCAGGTACTTCTTAGAAGGCAGGCCGTTCACCGCGTTCACAACCACAAACTGTTGACATTCGCGTTCACGAAGGTATCTGATCCCAGCAGCGACATCTGTCCTACATCTCCGAGTACACGACGGACATCCAGCATGTCTCGGGGAAGGACAACGTCGTGGCGGACGCACTCTCCAGACCAGCTATCCAGGCCCTGTCCCTGGGGGTGGACTATGCAGCACTGGCGGAGGCGCAGCAGGCAGACGACCAGATACCCAGCTACAGGACCCCAATCTCGGGTTTGCAGCTGCAGGACTTTCTCGTAGGCCCAGGTGAGAGGACCCTCCTGTGCGACATGGCTACCGGCCAACCTTGCCCCATCATCCCAGCAGCCTGGAGGCGGCAAGTTTTCGACTCCATACACGGTTTGGCACACCCATCTATCAGGACAACCGTCCGGCTGGTCTCCAGCAAGTTTGCGTGGCACGGACTTCGCAAGCAGGTCAGTGAATGGGCCAGAACGTGCGCGCAGTGCCAAACAGCCAAGGTGCAGCAGCACACTAAAGCCCCGCCGCAGCAGTTCGAACCCACCCACTGGAGGTGCGACCACATTCACGTGGATATCGTGGGGCCCCTACCAGTGTCACGAGGAGTGCGGTACCTCCTAACTATGGTAGACCGGTTCACGAGGTGGCCAGAGGCGGTCCCACTCACCGACACATCTGCCGATTCCTGCGCCCGAGCACTGATCGCAACCTGGGTAGCACGCTTCGGGGTACCGGCCCACATTACCTCCGACAGAGGCGCCCAGTTCACCTCCAGCCTGTGGTCGGCTGTGGCCAGCCTGTTGGGAACGCAGCTGCACCATACAACTGCCTACCACCCACAGTCGAACGGACTGGTGGAACGCTTCCACCGTCACTTGAAGTCAGCTCTCATGGCCCGCCTGAGAGGACCTAACTGGATGGACGAGCTTCCCTGGGTCCTGCTTGGAATTCGTACAGCGCCCAAAGAGGATCTGCACGCCTCGTCGGCCGAGTTGGTGTACGGTGCGCCCCTGGCCGTCCCGGGAGAGTTCAGACCAGCCCCAAGGGGGCAAGAGGAAGAACCTGCAGCAGTCCTGGACAGACTACGCGAAAGGCTCGGCAACCTGGCCCCCGTACCAACTTCACAGCACGGATGGACCCCGACCCATGTACCCAAAGACCTGCAAAACTGTAAGTTTGTGTTTGTACGACGGGGCAGACACCGGGCACCGCTACAGCAACCGTATGAGGGGCCATTCAAGGTGATCAACAACAAAGGGTCCACGTACATTCTGGACATTGGGGGGAGAGAGGAGGTTTTCACGGTGGACCGACTCAAACCAGCCCATGTGGACGGCGCAGCCAGTCAAGGTTCAGGCACCGCGGCGCAGAGGCAGACCTCCCGAACAGAGGCTGATCCAGACTGTGGACATTGGGGGGCGTATCGCCGGTTCTGGGGGTGGGGTTATGTGACGACCCACTTTCTGCGCAGGTGAACCGGCTCACAAATAGCCAGCGTGCGGGGGGAGACTTCGGTAATGCACCTCTGACGTCATTTCCGCCCGGAGATGGCGGGCGCTAGGGATTAATGCCAGCGCCGCGAAGTTTGAATAAACTAGTCTCCAAATGACTTACCGACTGCGTGTCGTTATTTCAGCACTGTGTGTAGCACATCGCTACAAAACCATAAATATTTAAATAATAATAAGTTAATAATGCCAAGTGGAAATATGTCCGGGGCATGTTCTCTTCTCACTGCTGTCATCAGGAAGGAGGTACAGGAGCCTTAGGTTCCATATCACCACGTTCAGGAATAGTTTTATCCCCTCAACCACCAGGCTCTTGAACCAGAGGGGTAACTTCACTCACCCCAACACTTAACTGATTTCACAACCTCTGGGCTCACTTTCAAGGAATCTACAACTCATGTTTTTGATATTTATTACTTTTTTCTTTTTTCCTTATTTTTTAACTTGCACAGTTTGTTGTATTTTGCACTTTTGTTGTTTGTCCATATTTTTGTGTTTTTAATCAATTCTATTGTGTTTCTTTGTATTTACTGTGAATACCTGCAACAAAATGAATCCTGGTGTTGTATACGGTGACATACATGTACTTTGATAATAAATTTACCTTAAACTTTGAAAATTGGACTAGTGTCAATAAAACTCGGTGAGGTACTAAAAGTTCTGAAAACGGAATTGGAAGAGGGAGGAAAGGAGACAAACATAAAGTGAGGGAAAGAAAAGGAAGAACATAAACCAGAAAAGGAGGGGAATTGATTGAGAGCAATATTAACTGAAAGTGTATGTGTGTGTGTGAGTGAGAGAGAGAGAGAAGTGCAGAGATGTTACAGAGATCAGACATTCATGTTAGTCAGTGATATTGTTAGCTGAGGATTCAGCCTTACATCCAGTGCCATAGATAAATTTGGTTTAGTTTTGATTTTAATAATTTGGTGTATATTATAAATGTTATGAAGTTGTATAAAATGTTTACTTATACAAAAAAACTAGCCATCTAGGAGGGAGGCATCAGAGTCAGTGTGCTCCACCTGAGGCGGTGTGGCGCAGAGTCCAAGCTGGAGTTGGTGCTGCCCCCAGTGTTCACTTGGCAGAAGACAAGTTGTATTGTGACCACAGACTCTTGTGACGTTCATGAACTCAGGGTCAGGGACTATATTCTTTGTGTGACTCTATTTTACTGATATATGTGCTTCCTATCTTCTTTGTGCCTTGTGCTCTGTGTGACTGTTGGTACTATGTTTGCACCTTGGTCCCAGAGTAACGCTATTTTGTTTGGCTGTATTCATGGGTTTTCATGTATGGTTGAAATGTCATTTAAACTTGAACTTGAAAGTTTTAAAGATGTGGTTATAATTGTAGTTACCTTCAGTATACTGCATTAGGTAAAAAAGGATCCTTTTCCTGTACCAAAACCCAAGCATTTGTGGTTCTGAGAAAAATATTTCAGAATAATTTTCTGAGATCATAGTTGAATCTTCACATGAGAAATTGCATTTTCTTGTAAACTGAATGAGAGTCCTCTGTTGAGTTCAGAATGTATGTGCAAATTGTATCTTCAAATTACAAGTATTTATCTTATTTGCGACAATGACTTACAAATAAGGGAAAATTATTTCTTTCATCATTTTTCATAAGCAAAATCAACATTTTCAATTAATACCATTTTCCTTTACATTAGACTCATCTTGATGGATAGCTACCAGGATGATTAGGCACCTCTGCTATGAATTATTCATGGACACTGATGCTATTCAATATTCTATTTCTCTTTCACACAATAGATTACATTTTCCTCTGTCCTCCATTTGGAGAGCTGGTGGGCCATGTCAAGCTGTTTTGGCTAACTATTGCAAAAGGTAAAAGCACATTGAACGATGATAAGAAGAAGGTAATATGTGGTGAGTGAAGAAACAAAGGAATGGTCAGCAGCCTATTAAGTAAGGCTTAAGTTGAGCGAAACATTTGTTTGAGAGTATAGCAAGGCAGATGTCTGCCAGAAATGAAGAGTTTGTGATAAGCTACTATGAAAAATAAAACAAAAAGATGCTGACTTTGCCATGGTACCTTTAGGTTTCTTTTTGTTTCAACTCCCTTGCATTTTCACTGCAAAATATGATAATGAGTCATGCAAACTGGAATAGTCCCAGTCCCTAATCTGTGCTCAATTGGGCAATTGTGATAGTTTAATTTCTCTCCTATTCTTTATTCAGGTATTTGCTCTTGGCCAAAACCCAAAAACCTGGAAGAAAGTATATGAACATATATATATATCTGTATCAGATTTAAAAAGGGGGTTATCGTGATTGTTGTACTATTTACAAACTGTTGGTACTATGTTGGTAGAATGTGCAATGTTTAACATGTTTTGGAAGCAGGATAAAGTTCCAAAAACTACTCTGAAAAATACAGGTCTGTCATATCTCATTTATGACAAGTCTGACTCTAATTGGTTTTGATATTGACTATGCTTAAAAGTATATAAAACTTCCAGATTGAAATTAATTTATACTGTAACTTGCTTCATTCTTTAAAGAATAAATACTCAATAATTTAAAGATAGACAGAGTATAATGCTATATTCTACCTGGCTTTATTTTATTATTCCTGACAATTTGTATGCACTTTGCTGCCAAATTATGGAATAGGCTGCCACCTAGTGCAATTAAACATCCTGGCTTATTTAAAGAACGTAAATGGTTTAAATTCATAACTTAATAGTTAATAGGTCTCGTAATTATGTATGAGACAATAACCAGTTTTGGGCCATAAATACAGTATTTTAGGGACAGAAATGGTAGTAAATAGAATAGAAAATATATTAGAAGGAAAGCAGTTCTGTCTCTTCAAATTTAATGACTATTAACAATTCTCAATAGCTCTTTCAGTTCAATACTAGATGTACATTTTTAATAAAAATATAAGTTGTTAAAACTACAGGGCCAGTTGTAATATGTGAAGTGTATCTGATTGAGACACAAGAAATGATGAAATCCAGAACAAAGCACAAATTGCTAAGGAACATAGTTTATTCAGCAGCATCCGTGGAAGGAAAGGAACTATTACTATTTTGGATCAAGACCTTGGAGCTTGACTGAGGTGCGGGAGGGAAGATAGTAACAAGAAGAAAGAGGAGGGAGGAAGGGTGGGAATGGGGTTAAGGGATGATTGGTGGACTTTCTGTGTATTCCTCTCTGCTTCAGTTTTGTTCCTTTTCCTATAACCTCACTCTGCCCCGTCACACATTTTCATCCCCTTCCCCTCCTTGTTCCATCCATTACCCGTACATTCCCTTCCTTACCAAACTCCAGCAATGTTAGCTTTTGTGTTCCCACTTAGCACCCTCCAGCAGCTATTTTCCACCTTCACTCTCCTCCACCGCTGCCCCCCCCCCCCTCCCCCAAGACTAGATTTGCCTTTTTTTTGCCTTTTTTCCTATGTCCTTGGAGGGCTTCTACCTATCACCCACTTCTCTCCCCAATCCCGCTCTTCCCTCTCTCCTCTTTATAACAGATATCTCTGCTCTTAATCCCAATGTAGACTCTCAGCGTAAACCATTAACAATTCCATTTCCCCACTGATGCTTGAGACAGTGGTGGAGGCAGAAATGATAGGGTCTTTTAAGAGACTCCTGGATAGGTACATGGAGCTTAGAAAAATAGAGAGCTGTGGGTAAGCCTAGTAATTTCTAAGGTGGGGACATGTTTGGCACAACTTTTTGGGCTGAAGGGCCTGTATTGTGCTGTAGGTTTTCTATGTTCTATCCTGAGTTTGTCTAGAAATTTGCTTGTTTGCTGAAGATATATTACACTTGTACTTGTCTCAAAATGACAGTACTTTAAAGATCCCTTTACACAAGTGATAATAGCTTTATGGGAAACAAAAATTAAATACAATGTGGTGGTTTGTCTGGAACAATGTTCTTCAATTCTACTTTCCTGAACAAAGGTTTTCCTGTAAAATTAAATCATGCTAAAATATTTGACTAATCACCTAAATATAAAATAACATACTAAAAGAGTACAGTTAAGAAGATAATGCATTATCCATGGTCAGAAGATTTATTGGTAAACTTTTTAGCACATCAGAAAAAACCGTCTAAGGTTCAAGATGTTTACTGTTAATATCTAACTAATAGTATTTACCTATTTTCCTGAGAAACAATACTGTCAAGGCTCAGGAAGCCTGTTGTTGATGTAACTGAGACCAAAACCTAATCAAAAGAAACAACATTATCTGTTTAACCTGATGCTCCTGCCATTTGACCTAATCAATGCAGTTGTGAAAAAAATCACTTCAATGGTTTAATTTATCAGAGAATGTATATGGTATACAACCTGAAATTTGTACCCTTTAAAGACATCCATGAAACAAAAAAAAAGAATGAACGACAGAAAACATTAATCCCCCCCCACTTCCTCCAGCAAAAGCATCAACCCCTCCACCAACCACCATGCAAGCTATAGCAAAGCAGCCCCCAAAGAGACCATGACCTGGAGTCCATCAAAAACTACTGTACATTCCAAAAGTTCAACATCTCAGACAGGTTCTCTGTCCCACTAGTGAGGGGGAAAGAGGAACCGCTCCTGCAACAGTGAGAGTGGAGACTATTAGCTCACTGTTTCAATGTTACAATCTGCTGCATCGCTTGTCCAACTTACCCATTTCGAGGATCGACAGACTGTCACTCACCATCGAGAGAGAGAGAGAGAGATCGCTCGAGTGCAGTGGCCTTCTTTCAAAAGCAGTGCATACCACTTGCTGCTTGATGTTTCAATCTCCCGCAACCCTTCAGTCAATGACATCGGCGAGGATTTGGGTCATTCACAGGGCCACACACAAAGAAGCACATCTTCCAGGCTGCACCTAGAGATATCAAAACATCAGGCTGCATGGCAAATCTGCAAGTGAGAATCATCGTCTGAGCTGCAGCTGTAGACCATGGACTCGGACAGGATCTCAGCCACCTTGAAAAGAAAAAAGAGACATAAGAGAAGAATATGCTGTTTCGTGGATATGCTGTTGCCTGGGTCTGAAAACACCTCTGGTGTTATTTAGACTCCTCCCAGATGAAGTTGTCACTAGATGAATGACAAAAATAAATATCGATATTGGATGGCAGTAAGGATGGAGAAAATTTCTGAGATGAAAATATAGAGTCAATTCCTCAGCCTTGACCCAAGAAGGATCTCTTTCCAGAGCCTTGTTTCTGAATTGAATGAAGAGCCTTGTTTATAAATTGGATGACTTGTTTGTCTGCAACTTATTGATACGATTATCTAGTTTGTAAAAGTTGTACTTGTGTATGGAAATAGTTTGTAGAATTATAATCACTGTCAGAAATTGCTCCTCAAACTACATGTTCTCCATTAAAATAAAATAACTACGGGTATGTTTAATCTACTTCATTAGTTGGAAGTATCTTCTCTTTGATTGGGAGAAGAGACTCACTACTCAAAATAGTGATTATTGACAGATAAACTTCTTCAATAAGAGACTAAAGTAGTTAAATAAATTAGGCTTTGGACTACAGGTTGATATAGTATAATCTCTCTGAAGTGAGGATACTGATAGAAACTATAACTAGAAGACTTAAGGTCTTGGTTTAGGTTTAGGGCTGTAGAATGAATACAGTCAATATCATCACAGTGCCTGACATGGGGTACATTTATTTTTTAAAAGATATATTACTATTAATTATTAGTTAGCAGCTGGCATCCCAGTTCCAGCAACTGCTTAGACAAATCCTGGTTGATAAACAGAAATATAGAAGAATAGATTTGATGCTTCTGAAATTAAAGATGGTAAATGGAAAACAGATGGAGGAAAACCACCACCACACTTATCCTACCTATAAATTATTATTGACTTAACTATTAGTAGAGATGGGACACACTGCAGGCCACTTCCACAGGTATAGTAATAAGTGTACTCAATGAAGTAAGCTGTTGGGATGGATCTTGCTATGGTAAGGGAGGCCATGGTTATGGTAGTAACTAATTGACAAATAAAAAATAGCCAGTATGATGTTTTATGAATATTCCCCAATACTACTAAAGCCAATACTAAAGGATTTTTGACACAGTACAAATACAAGGCTGATATTGAAGGTATTAAGGGCCTGTTTCTGTGCTGTAGTGCTCTATGACTCGATCTGATGAGACGGCATCCCTGACTGGTGTGTGCAATATCTCCCTCCATTTCCTCGGTCCTGATCACAACAGGAGTGGAAGGAAATGGTGCAGTAATTCCAAGCCACTGCAAGGTACTCTTTCGGAAATACACCACCAGACCTCTCAGTATTTTCAGAACTTACCAGATCAATATTCTGATAATTCTCAGAATGTCTTGATTACATTAGACCTGAAACTAAGTATTTGATGATGACTGAAACATTATATTTTAAAAAACTAAGCCAAAAATAAAAACACAAAATGCTGGCAACATTCAGCAAGTCAGCCTGAAACAACAGCTCCATTTCTTTCTCCAAAGATGCTGCCTAACCTACTGAGTGCTTCCGCCGTTCTCTGTTACCACCACATGGCATTTGTGCTTTCAACAATACTACCAGCCACTTGACAAATTGGCAATTGGTTTATAATCTGGTATATGTCAATGATTTGGTTGATGGAATTGATGACTTTGTGGCCAAGCTTGCAGATGATACAAAAATAGGTGGAGTTGTAGGTAGTGTTCAGGAAACAGGAAGGCTGCAGAAGGACTTAGACAGATTAGGAGGATCAGCAAAGAGGTGCAGATGGAATATAGTGTTGGGAAATGTATGGTCATGCACTTTGGTAGAAGGAATAAAAGCAGAGGCTATTTTCTAAACAGGGAGAAAACTCAAAATTCCAAGGACAAAAGGGACTTAGGAGTCCTTGTGCAGGGTTCACTAAAGGTTAATTTTCAGGTTGAGTCAGTGGTCAGGAAGACAAATGCAACATTAATATTCATTTTGAGAGGATGAGAATATAAAAGCCAATATGTAGTGCTCAGGCTTTATAAGACACTGGTGAGGACTCACCTGGAATATTGTGAGCAGTTTTGGGCCTATTATTTAAGAAAGGATGTGCTGACATTGAGGAGGGTTCAGAAGAGGTTCACAGGAATGCTTCCAGGAATGAAAGGCTTATGGTATGAGAAGAGTTTGAAAGCACTGGAATTTAGAAGAATGAGGGGGGATCATATTGAAACCTATAGAATGTTGAAAGGTCTAGATAGAGTGGATGTGGAGAGGATGGCTCCTACAGTGGGGGAGTCTAGGACCAGAGGGTACAGCCACAAAATAGGATAACCATTTAGAGCAGAGATTAGGAGGAATTTCTTTAGCCAGAGGGTAGCGAATCTGTGGAATATGTTGCCATAAGCAACTCTCGAAGCCAGGTACTTGGGTGTATTTAAGGTGGAGGTTGATAGATTCTTGATTACTGTGAAAAGTTATGGGGACAAGGCAGGAGAATGGGGTTGAGAGGGAAATGGATCCTCCTTGATGAAATGCTAGAACAGACTCAATGGGCTGAATGGCCTAATTCTGCTTCCTAGTCAGATACAATGAATGATGTGCCATAGGGGCCTCAGCATTTTACAATTTAAGTAAAAGAATTGATTATAAAAGCATGGTTGCTATGCTCACTGATGACATCAAGAAAGATCGTAAAGATCATGATCAAGCAGACATAAGAAGGCTTCAAAGGGATAAGTTAAGTAAATGGGAAATATCTGTCAAGTGTAATACAATATAGGAAATATGTAAATGTACACTTTGGCAAAGAAAGCAAAAAGAGAAGCATATTTTATAAATGGTGAAATACTGCAAGATCTCTGAGCTGCAGAGGAATCTGTGTATCTTAGCGCTTGGTTCTCAAATGGCTTGTATGCAGGTACAGCAAGTAATTAGGAAAGCTAACAGAATCTTGTCCTTTATTGAAAAGTGAAAAGTACAAAAGTAGAGAAGTTTTGCTTTGGTCATGTAGTGTATTGCTGACGCAAAAATCACTATTTACTCTCCTTATGTAAATTGCTTTCCCAACTTAAGGAATGTTAATACATTAATTTGAATTTATTTAAATCTTACATCCGTCCCACAAGGAGAGGGAGTAGAAATCTTTGCATTATGACTCTGTCGCAATGTACAGACATGTGAATTCATAAGTCTAATGGCTTGTAGAATGAAGCTGTCCATAGCCTGTTGGTCCTGACTTTAATGCTGTGGTACTGTTTGTCAGACAGAAGCAGCGGAAACAGTTTATGGTTGGGGTGACTGGTATCCGCGATGATCATCCAGGCCTTCTTTACGCATCTGCTGCTGTAAACATCCTCAGTGGAGGGAAGTTCACATCCACAGATGCGTACCACCCTCTGCAGTGCCCAGCAATCAAGGTTGGTGCAATTCCCATACCAGGTGGTGATACAGCCAGTCAGGATATTCTCAATGATGCCTTTGTAAAAGGTCTTGAGGATTTGGGGGCTCATGCCGAACATCTTCAGTCTTCTGAGGTGGAAGAGACACTGTTGTGCTTTTTCTTGCCACACAGTTGGTGTGTACAGTCCAGGTGAGATCTTCAGTGATGTGTATACCGAGGAACTTGAAACTACTCACCCTCTCAACTCCAGTCCCACTGATGTTAATCGGGCTGAGCCTGTCTCCGTTCCTCCTGTAATCCAAGATCAGCTCTTTTGTTTTTTGGACGTTGAGGGAAAGGTTGTTATCTTTGTACAACTGTGTCAGGGTGTTAACCTCTCCTCTGTAGGCATTAGAAACTGTTGAAAGGTTTACTAAGCTAATACCTGCAATAGTCAGGTTTTCGTATGAGAGAAGTTCAGCTACACTCGTCCTCTATCCATTGGATTAAAGAAGAATGAGAGAGAACTTGATTGAAATATATAAGATCCTGAGGAATATTGATAGGATGGCTCTGGAAAAGAAGTTTTCTCTTGTAAGAGAATCTAGAACCAAGATTGTTTATTGTCTTTCTTCAGTAACAAGTGCAAAGGAGAATGAAATGATTGTTATGACAGTTCCTAAGCAGCGTAAAAATCACAATAAATATAAAAGCAATCCTATAAAATACAATGTACAAGTAACTGTAAAGTGGCACTGCATAGGGTGGGGGGATGAAAGGTGCTGAGGAGCTGCAGAGAGGAGTCGCTGACATGGACGTAGTGGTGGTAGAGTTGGAGGTGTGGGTTAATGTTGATCAGCCTAATAGCTTGGAAGAAGTAACTATTTTTGACTCTAGTGCTTCTGGTGTGGATGCTGTGTAGCCTTTTTGATGGGAGTGAGATGGGGTGCCATGGTAATGTAGCATTTAGTGTAGTACAGGTCAGGGCATTGGTGTTCAGCGATCAATTCCAATGGCATCTGTAAGGAGTGGCCATGTGGGTTTCTTCTGGGTGGTCCAATTTCCTCCCACAGTCCAGAGACGTACTAATTAGTAGGTCAATTGGTCATTGTAAGTTGTCCTGTAATTTGGCTAGTGTTAAAACAGTAGTTTGCTACACACAAAATGCTGGATGAACTCAGCAGACCAGGCAGCATTTATGGAAAAGAGTAAACAGTCAATGTTTCGGGCCGAGACCCTTCATCAGGACCTGATGGAGGGTCTTGGCCCAAAATATCAACTGTTTACTCTTTTTCAGAGATGCTGCCCGGCCTGCTGAGTTCATCCAGCATTTTGTGTGTGTTGCTTTGGATTCCCAGCATCTGTAGATTTCTTGTATTTTTTAAATTAAGGGGCTTGTGTAATTAAGCAGGTAAGAGATAACTTTATTTTCCTCTGATGTCTTTGGAAATCTTCTACAAAGGCAGGCAGAGTTGCAGAAGCAGAATCATTTGATGTTTTTAAGGCAGAGATAGATAGATTCTTGATAAGCCAGGAGATTAAATGTTATCATACATACAAAAGATAGGCATGTGGTTTAGATGTTACAATCAGATCAACTGTGATCAAACTAAAAGGCATAGCAGGCTGAGGTGCTGAGTGGCCTATTTCTGGTCCAAATGTATATGTCCATCTCTGGTTGTTGGATGGATGTTGAAATATTTCCACCTGTGTATGCTATTGGTAGTTGGTTTATTATTGTGCAATGTACTGGAGTACAGTGAAATCTACAGATCATTTCACAACATCAGTACATCAAGGTAGTACAGGGGGAAAGCAACAAAAGAATGAGAGACTAGTGTTAAGGTTACAAAGAAAATGCAGTAGAGCTAGACAAAGTGCGAGTCTATGATGAGGTGGTTTGTGAGGTCTAGATTCCATTCCGTCTTGTAACAACAGGATAGGCGCTGTCCTTGCATCTGGTGGTATCTGTTTTCAGACTTCCATATCTTCAGCTTGATGGGAACAAGGGGGCCAACTGCAAGTGAAGGAGTTGATTATTTAAAACTAAAATTTCTTCTCTCGGAGAGTAGGGAATCTCTGGAACTCTGTCTCTAAAGATGATGGTTTTCCAGATCATTAGACATATTTTGATGGAGATAGATAAATATTTGTACTTTTGAGGAGTTACAGGTTATTGGGAACTGACACAGGAGTTAAGGTCGACATAAATCAGCCATAATTAGATTGAATAGTGGACCAGGCATGAGTATCTGAGTAGCCCGTTTCTACTCTTACTATCTTGTGTTGTTGTGTTCTCAGTAAGCATGGACTTCTATATTTGATGCTTCCCATTTAAACAACTAAAAGCCTACTGTTCCATTTTGACTATTGGCATTAACTAGAAAAATCCAGGCCAATAATAAACTGAAGAAATTCCATATAACTTAAATCATTGGACTTATAAACCAACAGTAAAGTGGTGCAATTTTAGTGGGAAGAATAAAGAAGCCATTTACTCTTTGGAAATTTTGGAGTAAAACTTAATTCCTGGGCATTTGTACAAAATCAGCAGATGCACATCTTCATTTCCTTCCAAATTCAGCTCCTTTGACAACAGGATTTCTGAAATAGATAGCAGTGTGCTTCTGATACTAAAATATGGGGGTCATATAAGTGATTGAGGACATGCTTCAACAATAATCTGTATGTCTGATGCACCATCAATAACTCTCGGAGATGTGAGGCGAGAGATAGGCTTTTATTAGCTGGAAGAGAGAGAGCACTATCAGCAGCAAGTGACCATCACACAACATCCTGGAGACTGAGGGAGGAGCAGTGCCTCCAATCGCCTTTATACAGGGGTCTGTGGGAGGAGCCACAGGAGCAGTCAGCGGGGGGGGGGGGGGGGGGGCGTGTCCAGACAGGTATATGTAGTTCACCACAATGTCTCATTTCACATTTGTTAGTGTTGAAGTTGTGAAGAGAACCCCCCCCCCCCAAACAGAATGCAACAACTTTAGGTATACGTTGCAGTGCTTTCATCAACACCTCAATTACATTAATTCAATAGTTCCCTGAGGAATTTCCCCTTCAAGGATTAAAGGGGAGAAATTGATTAATACTGGAGATTGTACATTGGAATTATTATGAGTAAATAATTTCTGTTCTTTTAAACTGGTACAGGGTTTATACAAGGACTATATTCTCGGTGCTATTCCCCTTAAATATTTCACCTTCCACCTTTAACCCCTGACCTCTAGTTTTAGTCTCACCCAACCTCAGTGGAAAAACCCTGCTTGGATTTACCTTATCTACACCCCTCATAATTATATATACCTCTATCAAATCTCCTCTTATTCTCCTACACTCCAAGGAATAAAGTCCTAGCCTATTCAATCTTTCCCTGTAATCCAGGTCCTTATAAACTTTCCCCGTACTCTTCCAATCTTATTGATATCTTTTCTAAATGAAAGGAAGACTCTTATCAATGAATTCCATTTCCCAAGAAGTTTCTGCAATAACAGACCGAATCAGAATCAAGTTTATTATCACTGACATATGTTGTGAGATTTGTTGTTTTGTAGCAGCAATCAGTGCAATACAATGAATCAATAAGTTAAATAAGAAATAAAAAAATAAATAAATCGTGCAAAAATTGAGGTAGTATTCTTGGGTTTATGGTCTGTTCAGTAATCTGATAGTGGAAGGGAAGAAGTTCTTCCTAGAATGTTGAGTGTGTGTCTTCAGACTCCTGTACCTCCCCAATAGTGATAATGAGAAGAGGGCATATCTTGGATGGTGAGGGTCCTTAATGACTGACGCTTCTTTGAAATAACACTTATTGAAGATGTCTTCGATGGTGGGGAGGCTAGTGCTCATGATGGGGCTGGCTGAGTTTACAACCTTCTAGATCCTGTGCATTGGTGCCTCCATATCAGATAATGAGACGACCAGTTACAATGCTTTCCTCAGTACATCTGTAGAACTGTAACTGCTGGTATGCCTTCTTCATAACTGCATCATTTTGTTGGCCCCAGCATAGATCATTAACAGATGGTGACACCCAGGAACTTGAAGCTCCTCACCCTTTCCACTGCTGACCTCTCAATGAAGACTGGTGTGTGACGTCCTGAATTCCCCTTCTGAAACCCACAATCATTTCCCTTGCTGACATTCAGAGCAAGGTTGTTACTGCGGTACCACTCAACCAGCTGATTTACCTCACTCCCGTAGGCTTTCTTGTCACCATCTGAGAATCTGCAGTCAGCAGTGTTGTCATTGGCAAATTTACGTATGATTGGCATTTGAGCCTAGTAACCCAGTCATGAGTACAGAAGGCTAGGCACTCTATTATTTCCCATTTGCACTGGCTGTAGTCTCTCAATGAGGAAGCTAAGGATCCATTGCAGAGAGAGGTACAGGTGCTCAGATTTTGAAGCTTGTTACTGGTACAGAGGGGATGACAGTGTTGAATGCTGAGCCAAAGTTGATGAACAGCAGCCTAACATAGGCATTGTTGTTGTCCAGGTGATCCAAGGCTGAGTGCAAAGCCAGTAAGATTACATCCACTGTAGAGTTATTGTGGCGGTAGGCAAATCGTAGTGGATCAGGGTCCTTGCTTAGCTAGGAGTTAATTCTAGCCATGACCAACCTCTCAAAGCACTTCTTCACATTAGATGTAAGTACTACTCAGCAACAGTCATTGAGGCAGCTCTCCCTGCTCTTCATGGACTCTGGTATGATTGATCACCTTTTGAAACAGATTAGAACCTCCGACTGCAACAGTGAGAGATCGAAGATGTCCTTGAACACTTGGTTGGTACAGGTTTTCAATGCCTCGCCATGTATGCCGTCGGAGATGACGCCCTGCAAATGTTCACTTTGTTGAAAGATGTTCTGATCTCAGTCTTAGAGTGATACTAAAGGATCGCCAGATTCTGCAGTGTTTCGCACAGGTATAGTTTTATTCTCCCTTTCAAAGTGTGCATAAAAGGCATTCAGCTCATCAGGGAGTGAAGCATCACAATCATTTGTGACGATAGGTTTCTGCTGTAGGAAGTAATGGCCTGTAAAGTCTGCTGTAGCTGATGTGCATTTCATTCCATCTCTAGTTTCATTCAGAATTGTTAATTCACCTCTTAAGCCTTCTGTAGATCGTACATGGACTTATTGTATAATTCTGTATCACTGATCTTGAACACCACAGATCTAGCTCTCATCAGACTGAAAATATCCTGGTTCATCCATGGTTTCTGGTTTGGGTATGTTCAGTGTGTTCTTGAAGGCACACACTCATCCACACACATCTTGGTGAAGTGAATGACAACTGTGGCATATTCATTCCGATCTGAAGATGGATCCCAGAATATAGTCCATTCCACCAATTCAATGCAGTCCCATAAGTGCTCCTCTGCCTCCCTTGACAGCCCTCACCACTGCTGTCCTGGTCCTCAGACTCTGTATGTTGGGCATAGAAGTAAAGCCAGCGTCCAGGCGTGGGATGGCATGGTAAGCATTCTTGATGGTGGTGTAACAGTGTATTGGCTCCTCTGGTTCCATAGGTGACATGTTGGTGGGAGATGGTCAGAAACTTCCTTGAGATGGCCTGTTTGAAATTCCCTGCTTTGATTGGGAAGGCATCAGGGTGCATGGTCTCATGACTGCTGATCAGGGTGCTCAGCTCCTCCAGTGCCAGCTAGATATTTGCCAGTGGTGGAATGTACACTACAACCAGGAAAATGACAGAAAACTGCCTGGGCAGGTAGAATGGATAACACATGTTCTAGATCGGAGGAGACCAGATTTGGTAATACAAAGGAGATATTTGGCAAACTGGCAAGCCCAACAGAAAGTTTGCATTAAATGTCAATGAGTATGAGGGAAGTCTAGCTTTTTCGCTTGTTCAGAGATTTTCATAGGAATCCGGAACCTCTGCTTTCAGGATTAGAAATTTTATCAATTGCCCACACAGGTCTCAAGGAAGTGAGCGAGAACTGTGAGATATTCATTCAGATCTGAAGATGACTCTCTGAATACAATCTATTCCACTGATTAAAGACAGTCTTGTAAGTGCTCTTCCGTGTCTTGAGGCGAAGATTGTGTGTTCTGTTTTCAAAGAAGTAGAAGCCCTTCAATATATGAACAATGCTATGTTAACTCAAACTGTTCATGAGCTGTGAGGTGTTACAGAACCAATAAACCAGTGAATGTGTACAATACATGTCTGGCTCTTGTCTGTATAATTGTTAACCAAACTGTATAATATATAAGCTAACAAATATATAGATACAAAACATTGCATTTTGAATGTAGCAAGGTAAAAATAGCTTCCACATGGTTGCTTCTGCAAATGTTATTTTTCTTCATAAAAAGCATCACAATATCCTGAAAACAACAAAGCGAAACCACAGAAATGACTCCAACTGTATTTATGAAGCCGTATTTTCACTTCATGCCACAGAGCACTGACTTGTTTTCATTTAAAGCTCTGAAGGTCCATTTCAGATATGCTGGAACTACACTTCTGATTAGAGACTTTAAAAAAACACAAATGCTTATTGTAATACCACAGATGAGAGTAAAGAAGGTCAGCCAAAGTGTTTGAAATATTTTTGCTGCTGATTTAAGTATACTATTTTAACTTCTTCAAAATCACCTTTGTACTGTTGCATAAATCAGTTTCTTGCATCAGAGTGTGACGACCCACTTCCCAGCTCACTCGAACCTGCTCACAAAGCGGCGCGCGCCGGCATTGAGGCCGGTTGCAAAGAGGGCGCCAAGCCTGCTTCACCAGCAAGGGGAAAAGCCCGCGCGCGGGACGGGACTGTGAATACGCGCCCCCTACAGTATTCCAGCCCAGGGAGAGCGGGATCAGGAAGGCTTTAAAGCGAGGCCGCGAAGTTTGAATAAACCTCTTGTACAACTGCAGCTCACGGACTCCGTGTTGTTATTTCAGCGCTGCGTGTAGCACACCGCTATAATTGGTGACCCCGACGGCCCAAACGATATTTGGGCCGAAGATGAACGACGCTGCATCTGTTCATGCAGTTTTGTTAAAACTGCCAAGCTTCTGGATGCCGCGACCTCACCTATGGTTCCAGCAAGCAGAAGCCCAATTCCACATTCGGCAGATAACCTCGGATAACACACGTTACTACTACGTAGTGAGCTCCCTCGACCAGGAGACAACCGCCCAGGTTGAGGAGTTCATACAGTCACCCCCAGCGGACGGCAGATACACAGAATTCAAAGCCTTGCTCATAAGGACTTTCGGACTCTCACGGCGCGAGGGAGCTGCCCGCTTACTGCACCTGGATGGTTTGGGGGACAGGCCGCCGTCGGCTTTGATGAACGAGATGCTGTCCCTGGCCGGAGGTCACAAACCCTGCCTCATGTTTGAGCAGGCGTTCCTGGAGCAGCTGCCCAAGGACATACACCTGCTGCTGTCCGATGTGGATTTCAGCGACCCCCGGAAGGTGGCGGTCCGGGCAGACATGCTGTGGAAAGCCAAGAAGGAGAGTGGGGCGTCCGTCGCACAGATCACCAGGCCACGCTCCCAGCGGCAAACCAGACCAGGCCCGGCCACAGAGCCTGCTAACCCCAGAGGCAGGGGTGAGGAGGCCAACGAACAATGGTGCTTCTAGCACCAGCGGTGGGGCGCAGAAGCCCGCCGCTGTAGCCCGCCCTGCAAGTACCCGGGAAACACCAGGGCAAGCCGCCGCTGATGGCTATGGCGGCTGGCCATCGGGATAGCCTCCTGTATGTCTGGGACAAGCGGTCGGGACTCCGTTTTTTGGTCGACACCGGAGCTGAGATCAGCATCTTACCTCTGACGAGTTACGACACCCGCAACAGGGCACCGGGTCTCACCCTGAGGGCCGCGAACAGCAGCACAGTAAGGACCTACGGCACCCGTACGGTGTGGCTTCAGTTCGGCTCCAGCCAGTTCACGTGGGACTTCACACTGGCCACCGTAGCCCAACCGCTCCTGGGCGCAGATTTTTTGCGGGCTCACAGACTGCTGGTCGACCTGCAAGGGAAGAGACTGGTCCACGCCGAGACCTTTCAAACGTTCTCCCTGGGTAAAGCCCAGTTGCCGGCCCCACACCTAGACTCCATTACGCTGTCCGACAACGACTTCGCCAGAATCCTGGCGGATTTCCCATCGGTTCTGGCACCGCAGTTCATGGCAGCCATGCCCAGACACGGCGTACAGCACCACATCCCAACCCAGGGACCACCCCTCCATGCCCGTGCTCGAAGGCTTCCCCTGGACAAGCTCCGACTGGCGAAGGAGGAGTTCAAGAGGATGGAGGAATTGGGGATCATACGGCAGTCCGACAGCCCATGGGCCCCCCCCCCTGCACATGGTGCCCAAAGCAACAGGGGGCTGGAGACCATGTGGTGACTACCGCAGGCTGAACGAGGCTACCACACCGGACCGCTACCCTGTGCCGCACATTCACGACTTTGCAGCAAACCTGCACGGCGCACGGATCTTCTCCAAGGTAGACCTTGTCCGGGGATACCATCAAATCCCGATGCATCCGGATGACGTCCCCAAAACGGCACTCATCACCCCTTTCGGCCTTTTCGAGTTCCTCCGCATGCCGTTCGGCCTAAAGAATGCCACACAGACGTTCCAGCGGTTAATGGACGCGGTGGGACGCGACCTGGACTTCGCTTTCATCTATTTGGACGACATCCTCAAAGCCAGCAGCAGTCATCAGGAGCATCTGTCCCACCTCCGTCAACTCTATGCCCGACTGAGTGAATACGGCCTGACAATCAACCCAGCCAAATGCCAGTTCGGGCTTGACACCATCTACTTCCTGGGCCACAGGATTACTAAAGACGGGGCAACCCCTCTGCCCGCTAAGGTAGATGCGGTCCGCCATTTCCCCCGACCCAACACAATCAAAGGCCTTCAGGAATTTGTGGGTATGGTAAATTTCTACCACCGCTTCCTCCCTTCAGCTGCCTGAATCATGCGCCCCCTGTTCGCCCTGATGTCGGGTAAGGGCAAGGACATTACCTGGGACACGGAGTCTGCCGCCATTTTCATTAAAACCAAAGAAGCCTTGGCAAATGCCATGATGATAGTGCACCCCAGAACAGATGTTCCTACCACCCTCACAGTGGACGCATCTAACACGGCAGCTGGTGGGGTGCTGGAACAACTCATCGAGGGTCGCTGGCAACCCCTGGCGTTTTTCAGCAAACACCTGCAACCACCCAAGCTCAAATACAGTGCTTTCGACTGGGAGCTGTTGGCGCTATACCTGGCAATCCGGCATTTCAGGTACTTCTTGGAAGGTAGGCCCTTCACCACGTTCACGGACCATAAACAGTTTACCTTTGCGTTCATGAAAGCATCCAACCCCTGGTCGTCCCGCCAGCAGCGACATCTGTCCTACATCTCCAAATACACAACGGATGTCTGGCATGTCTCGGGAAAGGACGATGTCGTGGTGGACGCCCTCTCCCGCCCTAACATCCAAGCCCTGTCCCAGGGGGTAGACTATGAAGCATTGGTGGAGGCGCAGCAGGCAGATGAGGAGATCCCTAGTTACAGGACTGCAGTCTCCAGTTTGCAGCTCCAGGACCTCCCCGTAGGCCCAGGTGAGAGGACCCTACTCTGTGACGTCACCACCGGCCAGCCCCGTCCCGTCGTCCCGGCACCTTGGCAGCGACGCGTTTTCGACTCCATTCATAACTTAGCGCACCCCTCCATCAGGACAACAGTCCGGATGGTCTCCAACAGGTTCGTTTGGCACGGACTCCGCAAGCAGGTCAGTGAATGGGCCAAAACATGCATGCATTGCCAAACAGCCAAGGTGCAGTGGCACACCAAAGCTCTGCCGCAGCAGTTCCACCCTACCCACCGGCGTTTCGACCACATTCATGTGGATATTGTGGGCCCCCTGCCAGTGTCGCGAGGAGCGCGGCACCTCCTCACTATCGTGGACCGATTCACAAGATGGCCAGAGGCGGTCCTGCTCACCGACAACACCTCCGAATCTTGCGCCCGGGCACTGATTGCCACCTGGGTATCTCGCTTTGGTGTACCGGCCCACATTACCTCCGACAGAGGCGCCCAGTTCACCTCCAGCCTGTGGTCAGCTATGGCCAGCCTTTTGGGGACACAGCTGCACCACACCACTGCCTACCACCCACAGTCGAACGGCATGGTGGAGCGTTTCCACCGTCACCTGAAGTCGGCTCTCATGGCCCGCCTCAAAGGGCCTAACTGGGTGGACGAGTTTCCCGGGGTCCTGCTCGGAATCCGCACGGCGCCCAAAGAAGATCTGCACACCTCATCGGCCGAGTTGGTGTACAGCGCACCCCTGGTCGTCCCAGGGGAGTTCATACCAGCCCCAAGGGGGCAAGAGGAAGAACCCGCAGCAGTCCTGGGCAGTACGCGAGAGGCTCGGTAACCTGGCCCCCAAACCCAATTTGCGGCATGGGCAGAACCCGACCTGCGTACCCAAAGACCTACAAAACTGTATGTTCATTTTTGTACGACGGGGCGGACATCGGGCACCGCTACAGCGGCCCTACGAGGGGCCGTTTACGGTGATCAAAAACAACGGGTCCACATTCGTACTGGACATTGGGGGGAAAGAGGAGGTTTTCACGGTGGACCGACTCAAACCGGCCCATGTGGACGTGGCGCAGCCGGTCGAGATTCTGGCACCACGGCGCAGAGGCAGATCTCCCAAACAGAGTCCTACCCAGACTGTGGACATTGGGGGGTGTATCGCCGGTTCTGGGGGGGGGAGGGTTTATGTGGCGACCCACTTCCCAGCGCACTCGAACCTGCTCACAAAGTGGCGCGTGCCGGCATTGAGGCCGGTTGCAAAATGTGCGCCAAGTCTGCTTCACCAGCGCCTGCGCCTGCGCGCGGGACGGGACTGTGAATACGCAGTATTCCTGCCCGGGGAGGGCGGGATCAGGAAGGCTTTAAAGCGAGGCTGCGAAGTTTGAATAAACTTCTTGTGCAACTGCAGATCACGGACTCCGTGTCATTATTGCAGCGCTGTGTGTACACACCGCTACAAGAGTACATTTGTCATTGTGACACAGAACTACCTTTCCAATTTGCAGCAGATAAGAAACTTCATATCAGCCTAAGAAAGGAAATTCTGGAAGCTGGATCTAAGATATGAATAATGGTTAGGTTTTCCATCACAATAAAGATGCTCTGTATTGAAACAAGTATTGAATAGAATTTCAAAATTGGCCTCCTGCATTTCTTACCAGCGATGAAAGGGAATTTAGTAGTGCTGGGTCAGGATGGGCTGGACAGTAGATCAATAACAACTAAGTGAAGGGGCTTGCTCCTTTCTCTAATGTATTTTTGAAGATCTTCTGCAGGTACAGTTTTCAGAAAGTTTGAGAGCTGGATTGGTGTGGGAGGAGGAGCTACACATCACCCTCTGGTTTGAAGTAATGACCTGGATGCTTAGCAGGAAACAGCTGACAGGGTTAATGCACTGCCAATCAACCGAGTGTTTCGGAAACAGGTGCAGAGAAAAAATACTCCCATAAAGTCTGCCTTGCAAATGTTAGTCAATACTGCACTATATTATATCAAACCACAAAGTGTTCATCCCACTAACAGTTTCCTCAATGACAATCTCAGATCCGAATGTGAAATGAAGAACATGCAGACCTAGTTTATATTAGTTGCCCAAACATGTACGTTATAATCAAAGATTTTAGGCAACCAGGAGGGATACATCTCAAAATCAATTGTTTGTGAAGAGTTGTAGGAAAGACTTAAATTTTCAAGCTGTCTGCCTGTAATTTTCTGCAGCATACACTTGACTTAATTAGCACAATGCGTGACAAGCCAATGCTTTGTAGTCCAACAATCAATTTTGGGAAAGTAAACTGTAAATCATGATTATTCCTATTAGAAAATAAAACTTGAATTCATTCAGTGGAATGTAGTAATTTTGAATATTTCAGGTCTTGTGACTGTGATCAAAGTCACCAGGAGACAGAAGCTGGTGATATAGAAGTCTTTATTTCTCACAACAAGCAGGCATCATAATGGTTACATTCTTGAAGAACAAAGGTAACAACAGGACAATTTCTACAGTTACACAGCATTCATAATGCTTCTTTTGTGTTGCATATAATTTGAAACACCAGATCTTCACACCAACGCACCCGAAATGAGTGTTAATCACCTTTGTTTCTGAGCTGCATTCATGCATATGCAGACATCTCAGGTGAATGTGGGTTCCCTGGTTTGCAAACAAAGCCAGTCTGCAATTCTAGGAAGACCAATGTTCTGATCGCAAACGATCAAATATCTGCAGACGCTGAAAATCCAAGCAACATACGCAAAATGCTGGAGGAACTCAGCAGGCCAGGCAACATCCATGGAAAAGAGTACAGTCAACATTTTGGGCCGAGACCCTTGGGCAGGACGGGAGAAAAACGGCTGAAGAGTAGCTGTAAAAGATGGTGGGGGGGAGGGGAGAGAGACACACAAACCTGAAGGGGGAGGGATGAAGTAAAGAACTGGGAAGTTGATTGGTGAAAGAGATACAAGGCTGGAGAAGGGCGAGTCTGATAAAAGAGAATAGAAGGCCATGGAAGAAAAAAGTTGGGAGGAGCACCAGAGGGAGGCAATGGGCGGACAAGGAGATAAGGTGAGAAAGGGGATGGGGAATGGTGAAGGAGAGAGCGGGAGCATTATCATTGTTCTGAGCTGCATTTAAAATTCAATCTACAGTCCACATTCAGATCTGTTGAAATTAATATTTGCTATATTCCATAACTCCAGAATGCACCCTAACATCAGGAAATGACAAAGTGTTTTTAATATTGTACTTACACAAACATACTGCATCTCTTTCTAGCAGCGTCTTTTGTTCAATGTTCATTTGCTTTTCTTTCAGCTGTGCATCTGCTTTAATATTCTGTGTATTCTGTTCTGAAATGAGTTTCGCTGTCACTGCAAACATGTGAATTCCCCTGAGTTGACATTAGAAATAATAATATTTAAATGATGTAATTTATTGTGAAATTTTCCAAAATAAATATGAACGGAACAATGTTGACTTCAATGTCATTACACACTTTGATAAATTTAATGCTGTAATGAAAGCAATAACATTATTTTTGAAAAAAAATCTATAGATAAGTGTTTAAGATTGTAAAGGAAGCAGCAGTATTCACATTGCATAGGTGGGGTTAATAGGTCCCATTGATTTAACTCAGCCCAATGTCACTCTGCTGCTGTTTTCCAAATATGATTACTAATTTCATACTGTCAAATGAATAAATGCCAACTGTTTATTCATTTCCATCGATGCTGCTTGGATTTCCAGCATCTGCAGAATCTCTTGTGTTTATTAACCACCTTAATGTTTTCTTAAGAGACCTAACAAGACCTCTTTCTTAATCTCAAAATGCCCTGGTATCATAGCATGCTCTACTCTGATCTCACTGTCCGCTACGTCCTTCTCCTTGGGCAAATACCGACACAATGTACACATCTCGTCCACATCCTCTACCTCTCAGCAAAAGTCCCCTCCTTTACTCGTCAGCAGTCCTACCTTCATCCTACTTTGCTCTTTGCATGTGTAGAATGCTTTGGGATCCTCATCGATCTTATGCTCCAAGGACTTTTCATTACCCCTTCTGGCTCTCCTAAGTTCCTTTTTGAGTTCTCTGCTGGCTCCTTTATAATCAAGCCCCCTGCTTGTATATGCTTCCTTCATTGGTACATATTATCTAATCTGTCGGGAACAGCAGGAATAGGCATTGATTGTGTGGATAGTCAGAGGCTTTTTCCCAGGGCTGGAGTGGCTGGCACGAGAGGGCACAGTTTTGAGGTGCTTGAAAGTAGGTACAGAGGAGACATCAGGAGTAAGTTTTTTTTACGCAAAGTGGTGAGTGCGTGGAATGGGCTGCCGGTGATGGTGGTGGAGGCGGATGCGAGAGGGTCTTTTAAAAGACTCCTGGACAGGTGCATGGAGCTCAGAAAAATAGAGGGCTATGGGTAACCCTAGGTAATTTCTAAGGTAAGGACATGTTCGGCACAGCTTTGTTGGTTGAAAGGCCTGTATAATGCTGTAGATTTTCTATGTTTCTAATACATGTAGAAATTTCATTAGAAGCAAAATCAAAGTGCCAGGAAATGCAGAAGAGACATGCCCCAAATGCAGAACACGGGAGATGATTTAATGGTGAGTGATAACGTTAATAACAAGCCACGAGAGGCCACAAAACAAGAGAGAACAGATACCTAGCATGAGAAGGCAACAAATAACTGAAGGCTCGGAGCAGCCAGTTGAGGGTTTATATGACTGAACAAGGGTTGTGGCTGAGAGCTGGGTTTAAATAGGCTGCAGGTGAACGAGTAGCAGGTGACTCCTGTTGGCTGGGTGTAGACTGGGAGCTGCCCGGCTGTGCGGGCCTGACAGGACACCTACTCCCCCTCCTCACAAAGGCTGGCATCTGATGGCCCAGGGCAATCTGGATGGGTCTGGTGGATCTTCTCGATGAGCAATGGATCCAAGATGGAACTCAACGGCCACCTAAAACCTCTGGGCTGTACCCTTCCCGGTCGACCAGATACTGCACACCCCATGCACGATGAGTGTAAACCCATTAACCAGTGAACCATGTATACTGGACCACCATCCATTATCTTTGGCTCCAGAGCTGCAGGCTCAGGTGGGTTGAGTGGACAAAAGGCTTGAGGCAGGACATGTTGAAGTTTGGTGTGAATCTGAGTTATGGTGGCAGCTGGAGACCGGTAAGGGACTGGTTTGCGGTGATGGGTGATCTTAAACAGACCAATCAACAGGAGTAAGAATTTAGGGGATTCAGTGTGCAGGGGAAAACATGGTCCCTGGGCCGGAGTTGTCTGGTTGGGCACCAACAGTGGTTAGCCTGACAGTAGTTGGCATGGTTGGCAGCTAATATGGCCCTCCATGCCCTCTTCCAAGCATTCTGGCATCGGCAAACCAGGGTGCTGGCAGATGGGAACTCAACCATTGGCTGCTCTTCCGTGGGGAACAACAGGGGTTGGTAGCCATGAAGCACTCTGAAAGGTGACGTACCTATGACAGAGGAGGTGTGTAGACTGTGGGACAGTTTGGCTAAGAGCGGGTAATTATTCCATGTGGTGGAAAGATTAGAGGTGGTGAAGGTTCACAGAAATGTCTCAACTTGCTGATTTGCTTTTTCAGACTGACCATTGGTCTGCAGACGAAAGCCAGAGGACAAACTGACTAAAGTGTGGAGGAGAAAGGAGAAGGCTCGCCAGATCTATTGTGGGCCCTAATCCGATACAATGTCCTGGGGTAAGCTGTGGAGGCGAACTACCTGTTGGAGAACCAGGTTTGCCATCTCAGCAGCTGATAGAAGTTTGGGGAGAGCTATTAAGTGGGTCACTTTGGAGAACCTGTCCACCACTGTCATGATCACTGTGGCCCCATTGGAGGGTGGCAAACACGTGATGAAATTGTGGCCATGTGGGACCACGGTCATTGAAGGATCAGTAGAGACCACAGGAGCCCACTGGTTGGAGGAATTGGACTGGGCACATTGAGGGCAGGCAGCAACAATTTACATTTGTGATCAGGTTGGACCACCAGAACCAGTGTCGCAGAAAATCTAGGGTCTGTCGTGCATCTGGGTAGCCTGAGGGCTGAGGAATGGGCTCCCTGGAGTGTTTCAGAGTGCACAGAATGTGTAGGTCAGAGCAGGCTTGTGCTGTAGGGCCCGGCGCATCTGGCTCTCAAGATCCTAGATGACTGGAGCGAGGACCTGCAAGGATGGAGTGATGGGCTGAGGGTCAGTCTCCATTTCAGCTGGGTCAGACTGTTGTGACAGGGTGTCTGCTGTAATATTCTAGGAGATGGTGAAGTTGAATTGCTTGAAGAGGAGGGCTCAGCAAACCTGATGTTGTTGAGTGGGCAGGTCAGTTCAAATCAAATCAAGTTTAATTATCATTCAACCCATACATAGATACAGCTGAACGGGACAGTGTTCCTCTGGGGCAAAAGGTGTAAAACATTCAAAGCAGCAAGAGTGACGATGTCCAGCGATGGATGACGCAGTCTCCCGGCGGTGTGAAGACGCACACAATCCAGTCTGTCATTCCACTGCTTGAACACAGGAGGGCAGCACCGACAGAAGAGGCCAGGCCCCAGCCGAACGTGGACGTCATGCTTTAATGCTTCCGTGTTGTCTTCTCACCTGGTCTGCAGCAGCAGGCGAGCTCAATGCTTGAGACCAGTTGTATGGATATGACGTTCTAGGCATCAGTCCAGATCAGGAAGGGCTCAGTGTTTCCCATCAGCCAATATTCCATTCCTCCGAGGCCCATTTAATACCAAGTAGCTCCCTGTCTCCTATTCCAGAACGGCGCTGTGTAGAATTAAATGTTGCAAGAAGAAGGCACGAGGGTGTGACTTCCTATCCAGGATGGCTCTGGCGCCCATGTCCTATGCATCCACCTCGACCACAAAAGATCCGGAGGGTTTTGACTAGTGGAGAATAGGAGCTGTGGTGAAGCATCTCTTGAGCTCATTGAACGTATGGTCTACTTATCAGACCAAGGTATCCGTGACTTGATGAGAGAGGTAAGAGGAGCAGCGATTTTGTTGTAGTTCCAGATGAAACAGTAGTAGAAGTTGGAGAATCACAAGAAGCAATGTTGCTGTTTGAGAGAGCACAGTTGGAAAGTCTGAAAGGCGTCACTAGGTATTGTAGTAGCCAGTGGGTGTTTAGTGCGCTGTCTCCCACTCATTCCCCTGGTGGATGTGGAACAGATTTATGACTCAGTTTACCTGGGGCCCCCTGAGTGTTTTGAACCACCCTGTCATCAAGGGGGGAGGGTAGTGGTTCCCGATGGTGATATTGTTCAGTCTGCGGTAGTTAATGCAGGGATGGAGACACACGTCTTTCCTTTGACAAAGAAGAATCCTGCACCAACTGGGGACTGGGACAGGCAAATGAAGGCATGCCGAAGCACTTTGGCGATGTAGTCATTCAGGAGAGGGAGGGGGAGAACCTTGCAAAGGGGTGGTGCCTGGGAGGAGGTCAATAGCATAAACGTGTGGTCTGTGAGGTGGTAGGTTGCTGGCTTCCCTTTTACCGAAGAAGGGGCTAAGTTGTGGTATTTCTGTCGGCGTTTGTGATGTTGAGAGTTTCATCCGTCTCCTCGGACGTATGGGGTGAAGTCAGTGGAAGTTGCAGGCAGGCAGGTCCCCAAATCAGCAGTGAACTAGACGACCAGATGAAGTGTGAGTCGTGGGTGGAGAGCCAGGGAAAACCCAGGATGAGAGGAGTGTTGGATGAGTCAATAAGAAGGAATTTGATGGACTCCTGGTGCTCCCTGATGCTCATGTGCACAGGCCATGTGCATGATCTAACCATCCGAACTCCAAGGGTCATCCGTCAATGGTCTTGATGCAGAAGGAGTGACAGATAGGTTCAGTAGGTAGCCTAAGCTGCACACACAGAAAGTTGCCTGCCTTGCCAAGATCCATCAGAACCTCCTGTGTCATTGAGTGATTAGGATGTGTAAGAGGACAGAAAGAGAGAGACTTGGGGTTTGGTGCTGGAACAAGAGGCCAGGGAGAGCTTACCAGATAGAGGGCTCCTCATCTTTACTTGGTGGTGCTGTTTTCCCAGACACAGTGGGAATTTGATATGTGGGTGATCAGCTGCTCCACAGTAATCGCACAAGTAGTTTCTCCACTGACACTCACACTCTTGGGGGGTTTAAGGGAGCTCTCTCTAACTGCATTGGTTCCAGAAACAATGGTGATGAGGGTCCTGCAGTGGAATGGTTTTGGGAATGGAACTGAAGTTCTGGCTGATGATTTGGAGAGCTGTTCCATAAAATGCTTGTCAGTTCAGAAGGCCAGAGTGATGAGGCTTTCTAGGTCAGTGGGCATCTGGTAGGTAGACAGCTCATCTTACAAACACTCCAAGAGGTTTTGATGGTAATGGGCCAGCAGCACTGGACCATGATGATCCTGAATTCCATGGTGTAATCCGGTTCCGAGTATGAGTTTTGATGCAGGTGAAGTATCTGATTCACTCCCTCCCATCCACTTCCCGGATGATCGAAAACTCGGCACATCTCAGTGGCAAAATCTTCATATTTATTGCAAATGGTGGTTTTATTGTCCCATTTAGTGGCGGCCCAGATCAGAGCTCACCCTGTCAAGAGAGAGATGATGAAAGCAGTTTTGGCTCGGTCTGTAACATGCAGAGATGGCTGGGAGCTTAAAGTGTAAGATGCACTGGGACAGGAAGTTGTGGCATCACATTGGGCATTCAAACTGTTCAGGCACCAGAATCAGGGGCTCCAATGAAGGAGGTTGACTGGCACAGGGTTGGTTTATCAAGACAGGGAGTTTGTTGAGGGTGGTTTCCTGCTGCTTTGGGATCATGTGCTTCTGTCAGCGCATGACTTCCTTTAGGTAAGCAAACCTTGCTGATCTATCGTTAGTTCACCCATCCTGGCAGGAAATGTAGAGGAGGCTTGAACCAAATGCAGAACAGAAACACAATGTAGCAGAACAATGTAGCAGCGAGCGATTACAGTACTATCATAATAAACAGCAAAATAACAAGCCACAAGACACCACAAAACAAGAGAGAACGCTTACTTAGCACGAGAAGGCAACAAGATAACTGAAGGCTAGGAGCAACTGGTTGAGGCTGGCTGGTTTGTGTGAATGATCAAGGATTGTAGATGAGAGCTGCGTTTAAATGGGCTGCAGGTGATGAGTTGGAAACAAGAGACCGGCGATTCCTGTTGGCTGGGTGAAGACTGGGAGGTGCCTACCTTGGCAGGCCTGGCATGAAGTCTGTTAGCTTATTATGAGTCTGTTTTATAATGCTGAAAGTTTCAGTCCCCACATATCTTTGCATATCTGTAGTTGTACAAACTGTTAAGTCTTGATTTCATTTGGCCGTGAAGAACAATTTTACATGGCATGGTGCCTGGGCTTTCTGAATTCCTGTCCTCTATTAAATTTGTGAATGCAGATTTCCGGCTCATTCCTGCAGTAATTCAGAGGCAAATGGAGGCTAAATGCAGATTCCAGGCAGCTAGGAGCCAGTACCAGAGGTAACAGTTCCAGTGCTAGGAGCCAGTACCAGAGGCAACAGTTCCAGTGCTGGGAGCCAGTACCAGAGGTAACAGTTCCAGTGCTGGGAGCCAGTACCAGAGGCAACAGTTCCAGTGCTGGGAGCCAGTACCAGAGGCAACAGTTCCAGTGCTGGGAGCCAGTACCAGAGGCAGCAGTTCCAGTGCTGGGAGCCAGTACCAGAGGCAACAGTTCCAGTGCTGGGAGCCAGTACCAGAGGCAACAGTTCCAGTGCTAGGAGCCAGTACCAGAGGTAACAGTTCCAGCTTTGGGAGCCAGTACCAGAGGCAACAGTTCCAGCGCTAGGAGCCAGTACCCGAGGCAACAGTTCCAGTGCTGGGAGCCAGTATGAGAGGTAACAGTTCCAGTGCTAGGAGCCAGTACCCGAGGCAACAGTTCCAGCGCTGGGAGCCAGTATGAGAGGCAACAGTTCCAGTGCTAGGAGCCAGTACCAGAGGCAACAGTTCCAGCACTGGGAGCCAGTACCAGAAGTAACAGTTCCAGCGCTGGGAGCCAGTATGAGAGGCAACAGTTCCAGTGCTAGGAGCCAGTACCAGAGGCAACAGTTCCAGTGCTGGGAGCCAGTACCAGAGGCAACAGTTCCAGCGCTGGGAGCCAGTATGAGAGGCAACAGTTCCAGTGCTAGGAGCCAGTACCAGAGGCAACAGTTCCAGCGCTGGGAGCCAGTACCAGAGGCAACAGTTCCAGTGCTAGGAGCCAGTACCAGAGGCAACAGTTCCAGTGCTGGGAGCCAGTACCAGAGGCAACAGTTCCAGCGCTGGGAGCCAGTACTAGAGGTAACAGTTCCAGCGCTGGGAGCCAGTACCAGAGGCAACAGTTCCAGTGCTGGGAGCCAGTACCAGAGGCAACAGTTCCAGTGCTAGGAGCCAGTACCAGAGGCAACAGTTCCAGCGCTGGGAGCCAGTATGAGAGGTAACAGTTCCAGCGCTGGGAGCCAGTACCAGAGGCAACAGTTCCAGCGCTGGGAGCCAGTATGAGAGGCAACAGTTCCAGCGCTGGGAGCCAGTACCAGAGGCAACAGTTCCAGTGCTGGGAGCCAGTACCAGAGGCAACAGTTCCAGTGCTAGGAGCCAGTACCAGAGGCAACAGTTCCAGCACTGGGAGCCAGTATGAGAGGTAACAGTTCCAGCGCTGGGAGCCAGTACCAGAGGCAACAGTTCCAGCGCTGGGAGCCAGTATGAGAGGCAACAGTTCCAGCGCTGGGAGCCAGTACCAGAGGCAACAGTTCCAGCTTGAAGGCAAGTTATTTGGTACACTCTCAAATCAAAGTCTAATGCCAAAGAAAGCCAACAAATAGAATTAAAATATATCTTAAAATTAGGCCATTAGTCATCTTCACGGTAACTTGTGGGTTGAATTGTTTGACTTGAAAATTCTATAATAGAAACCACAGAAAAAATAATTGCTTTATTTATTAAATATGACAGAGCACTGAGCTCATCTTTTACAGCCGATTGAAGAAAAATGCTTTGATGTTCTGCAGTGAGTTTAGATCAGGAAGGAACTCAATAACCATCATTGATTTGGGTAGATGTTTATCTGTGCAAAGTGTTCTTTCTCATCTAATGGTTACACAACATTGCTTAAACAATTGAAATATTTCAAAATTATTGACCGCTGTGACAACTACTATGTTGCTCCAAGTATAGTTTATTGATTTAAAGTTTCTTTAGATCTCTTACCCTTTCAGCATTAAAATAGGCATTTGGATTCTAGCTTTGAGATTCTATTTATTGTTTTTTTAAAATAAAAGGATTTAAATTCTCTTTTATATGTAGTGTACAAAAAGCAATAATGAATAAACTATTTTATAGGTTGACAGTTCATTGTCTGGTTTGTGATAATCCATCTATACGCTGCTGAACCTCAGATTCTGAGGGATCTGTCTTTGAAAGCAGGAGAATAAGGAGGAGGGAAAAGTAGAGGGGTGGGTAACCTTTTCAGCCAATTTCTGCTCAGTCTCTCCACAAAAATTCTTATTGAACACATCACATTTAGTGCATATTTAATTTAGGCCTTTGTACTCTTGTGTAGTACAGTAAAAGTGGCTACAGCATTGCCTTTGCCTTTCAGTGGAGAAAACTGCAACCTTCAGCAGCTCATTATGTAGTGCTGGGTTATGGACTGCAGACTTTATGGCCTGGGCATCTGTTGTCCAGTCCAGTGGGTCATAGACAGCATCAAGGACACTGGTGGAGTTGCAGCTGTAAGGGGAAGGTGCTTTTTGCTGGAAGGAGGACAGAACATCTGAAATTCTTGAACCTAGTGTCCCTGACCTGAGATGGTGACTTCAGTCATCCAGAAATCTATTCAAAGTTTTAAAGGTTCATTTATTATCAAAGTATGCAACTCTGAAATTCTTCTTCTCCGGGTAGCCATGAAATCTATTACAGGGCAAAATGACCAATCTGCTGTGATACCTCTTACATTGGACCTAGAATTTGATCCTGAGCATTAACCCTCATGGTTGTCTGTTCCCTATGCCAGTTGTGCATATTTCTGAGGAACATTCTGGACAGACAGTCCAAATCATTTTTTTCCATGATAGGTGTTTCAAAAACAAGATGGCATAGGTCTAAGTTGAGAGGTACGAGTTTTGAAGGAGATCTAAGGGGAAAACCTTTGTACAAAGATGGCGGTTGATATTGGAATTTGTTGCCTGAAGAGGTAGTGGAGTCAGATACAATCACAATATTTAAGAGACATTTATACAGATGCTTAAATAGCCACGGTGTAGAAATATGATCCCATTGCAGGTAAAATAAGATTTGTGTTGATGGTCTAAAAGGTCATCATGGTCATGATGATCAAAAGGCATATCTTGGTGCTGTACAAATCTATGGTCCTATCATGCTCTGCTGTGGAATACTGGCCACAACCTACCATAGTTGGAAGACCCCAGGTACATCTGAAACCCAGGAGACATCAAGAAAGTAATCATTCTAAATTGCTGGATCACAGGCCTGAAACTTGGTGTTTTTGTTTAGTTTCTTTGTGAGCCAGGAGGAAGAGGAATGACTCCTTTAGCCTGGCCTTCCATTCCAACCCACAAACCAGTCACTGGAATCTGACCACCTGTCATTGATCATACCAACTGATGTTTTGTGGTATTCTGGTTACATTTACTGCCTGGCAGCCAGGGGCAAATTTTGTCAAGGTTGGACTAACTATAGATGCTTTGAGCATCAGTATGTCAGTTTGTTATTTGTACTTAGCTCCCCCATATATTGATCCTACCAGTTGTACAATGAATGAAACACATAACAATTAGTAATTTTGAGTTTATATTTTGACTGTTTAAATGTCAACTGTCACTATAGTTTAACTTAGTGAGGGGAAAAAAGCCAAGATGGAGTAGGATAGTTCTTCAGCCCAGAAGTACAAAATGTAATTTCATTATTATTTTTAAGTAAATATTATTTCTCTGTGAGTACCATTTGTTTAATTTGTAACTGGAAATTATCAGAGATTATTAATACAATGTTTGCATTATTTGTTGCATAATTATACATTATTTTATATGGATAACTTTAGCAATGACTCAGGAATAGTTTATATCAAAATATAATTATAATAGTTTTAATCAGACCACCTTTACTAGAGTTTGCCTTAGACCAATTTAATCCATCATTGGAAATTCTATTGAGGTTCACTTGACCTGCTTCCATAATTTTGTATTTAGCTGTCTATATTTCCATGGGAGTTCCCACAGATATTGATGTTATAGAGATTCATGGAGTCATACAGCACAGAACTGTTTGTGAGCCTCAAAACAATTTCCACTCTTAGGGCCATAGTGTTTAGATTTTTAGGACTTTGCCGTTTGAAGCTGTTAGGCTGCTTCGACCTCAAAGCTGTCACAGTGTTGAACCTTGGTTTTGGGGACTTTGATTCACAATTGCACAAAATCAAAAGTTAACATTAAGATATCTTTCTTAAAAAGATTCCAGGAAGGAAGGTGTTAACATGAGGAGTGTTTGATAGTGTTTTTGGTATTTAGAAGAATGGGAGGGGATGTGATCTTATTGAAACCTACCAAATGTTGAAAGTACTAGATAAGGCGAATGTGGAGAAGGTGTTTCCTATGGTGGGGTCTATCCAGAACTAGAGGACACATCCTCAAAATTGAGGGCCAGCCCTTTAGAACAGAGGTAAGAAAGTATTTTTTTTAGCCAGAGTGTAGTGAATTTGTGGAATTTCTGCCACAGACTGCGGTTGAGGCCAAGTTTATGCGTATATTTAAGGTGAAAGTTGATTGTTTACTGATCGGTCAGGGCATTAAAAGATATGGCGAGAAAACAGGTGAATGGGGTTGAGTGGGATCTGGGATTGGCCATGATGGAATGGGGAACAGACCTGATGGGATGAATGGCCTATTCCTGCTCCAAGGCTTATGGTCTTATGGTCTTCTCATGACTTCACTATTTCCAAACCTGTGCGTCAAAAATGTTTGCTAAGAAAAAAACTGTTTCAGAGCATTGTTTATTAAAATAAATTTGTGATACTGTATGTTTTTTATTTATCCAGGTATTGGGTAAATAAAATTAAACAAGTGCTAGCCTACACGAAATGGCACAAAAGGAAAGCACCAACTTTGATATCTAGGTATTTGAACTTAAGTTGCATATACAGAATCATAGAATTGTAACACCCCATTACAGCCATCAGGTTTTACCAGAATCTATTTTGGTCTCATTACCCTCCTTTTCACTCACATAGCTGCATAAATTATTTTCCGTTGGTTAAATTGCTAATGCTCTTCTGAAAGCTGACTTTCAAGAGGCAGAGAATTTCAGGGCATAAACATTCACAAGTTCCTGGTAAACACATGGTTTGAAAAGCAAAAAAACCCCAATATTTTGCTCTTAGTTCATGTACTACAGTATATCTGCCCTCTGGTGGAATTAGAAAACATATTCAGTAGTTGAAAGGAGCATAAGTCAAGTCAAGTCACTTTTTATTGTCATTTCGACCATAACTGCTGGTACAGTACGCAGTAAAAATGACAGAATGTTTTTCAGGACCATGGTGTTACATGAAACAGTACAAAAACTAGACTGAACTACGTAAAAAAGACAGAAAAAAAACTACACTAGACTACCGAATTACCCAGGACTGCATAAAGTGCACAAAACAGTGCAGGCATTACAATAAATAATAGACAAGATAATAGGGCAGTAAGGCATCAGTAAGGGTATTGAGGAGTCTGATAGCTTGGGGGAAGAAACTGTTACATAGTCTGGTCATGAGAGCCCGAATGCTGCGGTGCCTTTTCCCAGATGGCAGGGGAGAGAAGTGTTTGTATGAGGGGTGCGTGGGGTCCTTCATAATGCTGTTTGCTTTGCGGATGCAGCGTGTAGTGTAAATATCCATAATGACGGGAAGAGAGTCCCCGATGATCTTCCTCAGCTGACCTCACTATCCGCTGCAGGGTCTTGTGATCCAAGATGGAGCAATTTCTGAACCAGGCAGTGATGCAGCTGCTCAGGATGCTCTCAATACAACCCCTGTAGAATGTGATGAAGATGGGGGGTGGGAGATGGACTTTCCTCTGCCTTCGCAGAAAATAGAGACACTGCTGGGCTTTCTTTGCTATGGAGCTGGTGTTGAGGGACCAGGTGAGATTCTCTGCCAGGTGAACACCAAGAAATTTGGTGCTCTTAACGATCTCTACCGAGGAGCCGTCGATGTTCAGCGGGGAGTGGTTGCTCCGTGCCCTCCTGAAGTCAACAACCATCTCTTTTGTTTTGTTCACATTCAGAGACAGTTTGTTGGCTCTGCACCAGTCTGTTAGCCGCTGCCCCTCCTCTCTGTAAGCTGACTCGTTGTTCTTGCTGATGAGACCCGCCATGGTCATGTCATCGGTGAACTCAATGATGTGGTTCGAGCTGTGTGTTGCAGCACAGTTGTGGGTCAGCAGAGTGAACAGCAGTGGACTGAGCACACAGCCCTGGGGGGCCCCATGTTCAGTGTGATGGTGTTGGAGATGCTGCCTCCAGTCCGGATGGAGAAAGAATTTATCTTAACGTACATTTTCTTTGTTTATGTATTTGAACAAAAGTTTTTACCTCTCAAGGATGTTTTGTAATACATTTTGCAAAACATTGAATGTCTGAATGGTTCACAATGATAATTTAACTCTTTCTGGGCCCTTAGCATGTGGGGTCTGTATGTCTACTAGTGAGTGATGTTTATGAAGTGTCTGTACAGATTAAACACTGTTAAAGTCAGTTAATATCTGTAGATGGATTCTTTCTTAATCTCAGGTATTAAAAGGTCTGTCAGATTGGATTGATGGATTCTTAGCAACATGCACAAAATGTTGGAGGAACTCAGCAGGTCAGGCAGCATCTATGGAAGTGAATAAACACTCGACAATTTTGGGCCAAGATGCTTCAAGACAGAAGGGTTTCGGCCTGACCGTTGACTATTTATTCATTTCCATAGATGCTGCCTGACCTGCTGAGTTCCTCCAACATTTTGCATTTGTTGCTTTGGATTTACAGCATCTGCAGATTTGCTCGTGTTTTTGATGAATTCTTTTTTGGATCCAGACTTATCACTTATATATTAACATTCTTTTGTGAGTCCAAGAAATGCTGTGTCTAAAACATTGGTGGATTAATGGATAAAGAGTGACCATTATAATATCTAATAGATATACAAAGGTATGCTGAACATTGTGTTAATGGACACAGGATGTGTTTGAAAAAAGACAGGCTGTGTTAAGACAAGATATCAATGAGTTTGTCTGTCTCAAGGTTGCTTTGCACTGCACTTGTAAAACTTGTATTTATCATGGTGCCTTTCTTGGTCTTTTTGCACTTCAACTAATTGTAATCGGAGCCTAGCCCTCAGGGGTGGTTTCATGAGTGAGTTGGGCTTTGGAGTTCCCCTGACAACTGCGACAATCAAGTGGATCAAGAATTGTGATCCATGAAATGTGTGTGACTTGTTACGTGTATTCTGTGTGTGCTTTCTATTTGTGATAACAAATCAGGCTAAAGTTATTTTGTTGTGCGTTTACACTTATTACCACACCTCCTGGACACTTGAAAAGTTTGAGTCTGATGAACCTAGTCCATTACACTTTGACACTGTAAGCAGGGACTGGGAAAATGTGGAGGTGGACAAGCAAGTTGAATGATACTATACTCCAGACTTATCAGCTCTCTAAAAGGATGGATAACTCTGAGGGTTTTGGATTGCTGGCTAATGTTCTGAGTAAATGGGATCTTCCCAGAAGTTCTGAGAAGGTATTTGCTGAATTGTCTAACATTATACTTCCATGTGTAGCATCATGTATGGGACATTGGAAAAAAGTTGAATTTCCCCATGGGGATGAATAAAGTATCTATCTATCTATCATAAAACCTTAAGTATATAGCTTTCCCCTCTAACAAGAATTCTCTGCCTCTAGTAAGGTAGATGGTTATGACTGCATTTCAACAGTTGAGTATCCAAACAGCTGAATTCTCTGAGAAAAACAAGTGACTGCAACATGAGTTGGTCCCTTTGAGTTCTCAGAACACTATTTTAAGTGAAACAGAGTGCGCTGAACACTCGAACCTAAACAGATTGCTACGGTTTACGGGGATATCTGGTATGATGATGATTCAGATGGGGGTGAAAACAAGGTAATCGCTTCCTCAGACTTGTGAAAGTTAAAGAGGAATGCTGAAATGCTGATGAACAAAATCAAGCTGCAATGGCTGTCCTTACTACCACTGAGAACACTATCCATAACTACACTCACACCGATTTACAGGATTTAGCCAAAAGCTGCATCTGCGGCCAGGGTAATCCTTGCCCAGTTGGCTCACCTGCCTGTGGGATTTAGGAGCCTCCCACCTGTTTTCTTTTTACTGTGCATGAACTGATTCAGTTAGGGTCATTAACGACGGATCCTTTGGTCCTGGCTGAATTATGGGGAGTCAGGCTGACAGAGCTGAATGCTCCCTGTGTGAGTGTTCATACAAGCTCTCTGTGTTTGCTATCCTGCCCCTTCAGATTGGGATGAGTCTCCTCATCCCTGGAACTTGACCCCCCTACCCCAGAGGCTATTTCACACCTCCGTTATACAGCAACACAAGCTACCATTTATAATAATAATGCCTTTAACAGTCCCGAGGCTGTTCCTGTTTCCCATGGTATGTGCCCCCGATTGATGGAATGGGGACTGTGGGAGCCATCTATCTATTTTCTGTCTGCCTGTATTGTATTTTGTGTTACATGTTTAGTATGGGTAATTTGTCACATGGGTTGGAGCATGATAGAAACAAATGAGAATACTTACGTATCCACGTTTTGTTTCAGGTCAGTTTAGTCTAGGTAGAACCAGAGAGGAAGCTCAAATGGTATTTTTTTGTTGAATGCTAACGCTTAAATATGCTTAAGAACATTTATTTCTGTTACACTTATGATCGCTAAGATCATTAACGCTACCGCTTAGACAGCTTATTTCGTAATATATCACTAGTTTTAGCTTCATTAGTTTCTTTTTTTCGTTATGAGATTGTTCGTCTTTACCGGTTTCTTAATGAAGGATCGTATGTACTCTTTGAACTTTGGAACTTGGATAGCGTGTCATACAATGTCAACCCCCGTGCTTAGTCTCTGAACAGATCTGTTTTGTTTACAAGTAACGGCTGCATTTTTGTCAACAAAGAAAAAACTACCAAACGAACACTAGCCTGTTGGCAAAATTGAATCGCAACACTGCGCAAGCCAGAGTAGCTTGCGGCAAGTGACAACCTTTTGTTGATTCATGCTGTGTGTTTGTGGTTTGAACACAGTTTGGAATGGTCAGCACTGCCTATCCATTAGGGACTTTTGCTTGATCTATTTGCCTGAGGGTCCACCTCTTTGTTTTACAGAAGTGCCAAAGTTTTCCGGTTGCCGACATTTGAACTGAACGCTGTTTGTTTGGTCTGGTTTAGTCTGACAATGTTTATTGAATCGGAGAATTGTCGGTGCTGCAGGTCAACAGAGTTAATTGCAAGTGGCGCAGCTAGAAGAAGTTACATGTGTGAATCAAAGTTTGAAACTGATGTCAGCAACCCTCATAGCGGGTCTGTCAAAAGAGAAGTTAAACTTACTTTTAAAGCTTTAGGGGTAGAATTGAAAGTCTTCAAAAGGAATATAAGACATGTTGTCTCTAATTCCTGAGGTCGAGCAAGATACAATATGAAAGTTTTGTAAACATTGAATGCCTTAGTGCAGTTAACCCTTTAACATAAGGGATGTTAAACAATAGTTGAACCAAACATGCAATATTGAAAGTCATGTTGTTGAAACAAGTGAAAATGTTTCTCAAGTTCCAAGGCATGTTTTGACTATACATGTAATGGTGAAAACACTGGATGACGTAAACCCAAGTGGCGGTGCATCAAGTGTTCGTGCTTCAAGTTCTGCTGCAGGCAGAGCATCTTCTATATCTAATACCCCCTCTATATGGATTTAAATGGAGAAGATCACGAGTAACTACATTGCTTCAGAATTGGAAGTGGCTGGCTTAGGTAGTGGAAACTATTGTGAACTACCTAACATCTATACGCAGGAAAGTATGCATGTCCACAAAGGGAACATTCCATGACAGAGGGATCTCCAGGAATGGTTTCATTTGAAACATGCCCATTTGCTAAAGATTGATTCAGAAATAGTGCTGCTAATAGGGACAAATGTGCTTAAAGAATTGGAGCCATTGCAAGTGATTCACGGTGTTAATGACTCTATGCAATCAGAACAATGTTGGGTTGGACTGTGAAAGGACTACTGGAAAGAGACCATGGTGTTGGGAGAAATGGTGCTCAGCCTGAGATGACCGTTAACAGGATCTCAGCTTTGAACTTGGATGAGCTTTGGCAGTAGCAGTTCAAGGCAGTCTTCCCTGATTGCAGTTGGGAGAAGCCATTGAGAAGTGGAATCATTCATGGATCAATGATGTCCTTCTTCAGAAAGGAATTAAGTGGACTTTTAATCCCCTGCTGGTTTACATCATGGAGAATCAGGGGAGAGATTGATCAGGTCTATGTGAAAGGTCCTCATGAAGGTACAAAATCTTGATGAAGAGAGTTTCAATACAGTCCATTGTGAAGTATAGGATATTATCAATAGTCATCCAATTAGTAAAGTATCATCCTCTGATCCTAATGATTTGGAAGCACTAATACCCAGTGCTTGTTGCTTCTGAAGACCTCACCATCCTTACCACCAGGGTAGTCCCAAAAGGAAGACATTTAATGCTCATCGCAGATGAAAGCAGCCCAATACATGTCAAACTTGTTTTGGAAGTCAAGGAGTATTAACCACAGTGAAAGGCATGTCAGAAATGGTCAGGTATAAAATGCAATTTCTTCCGAGGAAACATTGTGCTTTTAGATGATGACACAACACCTCGAAACTCATGGAACATGGGAAGAGAAATTGCAGACAGAAGAGGGTTTGTACAGCAGGTATACATCAAGTCCAAGACCAGTTGTCTGGGCTGGCCTATAACCAAGACCTGTCTTCTACAGGAGGCAGAGGTTTGAGGAGCTACAGCTCGACAAGCTTCATGACTTTGAATTGATGTACTGACTTGACAGAGAGTGGTAGTAAAGATCACTCTTTACTGGGTTAATTGCTGGTAACTTGGCCTAGCTGACTGTTGCATGACTTGTCTGGAAGAAAAAAAGAAGAAAGAGGATATTTGAATTAAATGTTGATGTTTATCCCTGAAGATTTCATGACTCCTAATTTTAGTAGAATGTAGTTGTAATTATTATAGTGTAATAATTGGGAGCTGGGATGTAGGAATCCTGTATGTATTTTCTGTCTATATTGTACGTGGTGTTGTGTGTTTATTATGGGTAATTTATCGCATGGATTTGGGTGTGGTGGGAGCAAATGAGTAATGAGTATAGTTATGTGTTCATGCTTTGTTTCAGGTCAGTTTAGTCTAGGTAGAAACAGAGAGGGAGCTGGAATGGTATTTTGTTGAATGATATTATTTTGTTGAATGCTGATGCGTAACATTAATTTCTCTGTTATGCTTAAGGTCGCTAACACTACTACTTAGGCTATTTCATTATATCGCTAGTTTTAGTTTTGTTAGATTTTTATTGCTACAAGATTGTTTGTCTTTACTGGTTTCTTAGTAAAGGATTGAAAGTGTACAATTTGAACTTTGTTATTCTGGATAGCGCGTCATATAGTGTCAACCCCCGTGCTTATTCTTTGAGAGGTTTTGATCTGTTTTTAATTAACCGCTACAGGGACCCTCACAGTGGAGAGATGTCCTGCTGGCTCTGTTAGGGCCAGCTAAAGGTTGGACTGTTGCAGAGACTTTTAGACTATTGGGCCAACCAGAAGGGTCAGATGTAGATCGGGAATGGGTGCAGGTTAAGGCTGCTTTTAAATCCCGCAGCAGCAGGGGCAAACTGGATGGATGTGGTACGGAACTAGGAATGCCCCAAAGCACCCGATGACTGTGCCTCAACAGTTGGTATCAAAGAGCCCCTCTTCCCATTCTAGTAGAAAGGAAATGTTTCTGTCCCTGCTGAAGGCAGGGTTGGATAAGGAAAAAATTAACAGTGACCTTACTGGTGTTCTTTATGTGTTATACCTTAAGAGGGTTGCATCCTATAGCCCAGACAAAGGGAGTGGTCACCCTTCCAGTCTCTACAATGAAATGTAATGTTAATCCCAAAAAGCAGGGTGTTTGCTGGTTATATCTGGACTTGGGTGAATTGGACCCTTGTTAACCTATCACATAGGTTATGGCCATGGCTCCAGGACTTTCTTTGGCAGTTCATACATCCTGCATTCTAGAGGGAGACCTGAGGCCATAGGTACCTAGTACCCTTTGGAGGTCACATGGCAATAAGAGGCAGTGAATCGCCCTGGTAGACACTGAAGCTGAGGTTACCTTATTACATGGGATTCTGAATTTACATACAGGGGAGTGAGTATGTATCCAAGGATATGGGGGATCGGTTACAGATGGTGTATGAACAAAAGTCCATCTCACTATTGGCAAGGGACCTCCTCAGTCTGTCCCCATACTCATTTCCCAGGTACCTGAAAACATTTTGGGAATTGGGTTGGTAACAGGAACTTCTATCACAACACCATTTGGCAAATTTGCTTTTGGCATTAGGAAGGTATCTATTCTGGCTGGAAGGCAGAAGAGGAACCTGTAACTACCAAGTAGTAGTTACCCAGCAGTATCATATCCTGGAATGGCATAAGGAAATCAGTGAGACAGTTGAGTCCCTTTTAAACCTGAGGCTTCTTTGTCCTGTCTCATCCCCTTATAATAGCACTGTTTGGCCAGTTTGGAGACCTGATGGTTCATAGCCAATGACCATTGATTATTGCCAGTTAAATAGGTTTGGCCCTCTGCTGGCCACAGCTGGTCCAGATGTTGTGACCCTGAATGAGGGTCTTTCTAGCAGGACTGACATTATTATTGATTTGGCGAATGCTTTCTTCTTCATCCCTGTGGCTGAGCAGTCTCGGGGTCAGTTTGCTTTTACATGGAATGGCCTTCAGTTCACCTTTACAGGACTTCCACAGGGATATGTCCATAGACCTACAATTTGCCATAGTGTGGTGGCACAGGATTTGCTCTATCGTTAGAGTAGCTCATTCTATAGTTGATGTGCTACCGTGGGGATCCTCTAAAGAGGAGGTTTCTGACACCCCTAATACTTTGATTTATCACATGCAATTGAGGGAATGGGAAATTAACTCAGACAAAATACAGGGCCCAGCTACGGCTGTTCATTTTCTGGGTTTACCCAAAGACAATTCCTGATGTCAGAAATAAGATCCTAGACGTAGCGCCCCTTATGACCAAAATAGAACCCAATCTTTGTTGGCCTTCAGGGATAACTGGCGGCACCATGTACCCCATTTGACTAAGCTCCCCCAACTCCTGTACGCTGTGACCAGGAAGAAATTTAGTTTGGGGCCCCGAGCAAGTCAGCTGTTAAGGCCATAAAGGAGGCCGTCGCTGTGACCTTACCCAGCTCCTCATTGAGAGGGCCTCCTCTTTGAACTGTAAGTTTCTTTTAAAGATGTTGTGACTGTCTGGAGCCCGAGGCAGCAGTAAGGAGGAAGGAAAATGTCTCTGGGTTTCTGTTACCCAAAGCTGCCACCAGACACACTGCATTTGAGAAACAACCTCTTGTCTGCTACCGGGCTTTGATGGAGACTGAAACACAGATGAGAGATCCTTAGCATTGTAAATGCAAATGTCCTGAGCACACATTGATAAAATCATATTAATCGGCTGCAACAATAGGCTTTGCTCATAAATTAAATGAAAATTGATTTTAAAATCCTAAGAACCTTCTACAGGGGCACAATTCAGAGCATCCTGACTGGCTGCATCTCTGCCTGGTATGGGAACTGTACTTTCCTCAATCTCAGGACTCTGCAGAGAGTGGTGCAGATAGCCCAGTGTATCTGTAGATGTGAACTTCTCACTTTTCAGGACATTTACAAAGATAAGTGTGTAAAAAGGGACCAAAGGAGCATTGGGGACCTGAGTCACCCCAACCACAAACTGTTCCAGCTGCTACCATTTGGGAAACGGTACCACAGAATAAAAGCCAGGACCAACAGGCTCCGGGACAGCTTCTTCCACCAGGCCAACGGACTGCCTAATTCACGCTGATAAAATTGTATTTCTATGCTATATTGACTGTCTTGTTGTACTTACTATTTATTTACAAATTACTATAAATTGCACATTTAGATGGCGACATAAGGTAAAGATTTTTACTCATGTATGTGAAGGATACAAGTAATAAAGTCAATTCAATTCAGGTGTATTTGTCTTTGGTGGAAGTGCTATGAGCAGCTGGGCTTCAGGCCTTTTCAGTTTATATTTCAAATTTACAGCATTTGCAATTTTTATTTTGTATTCCCGTTTTATAGGTAAGGTCTGTAAACCGTTGTATCCATCAAGAGGATCCTGTCCCAAGTCCAGTAGCACTGGGGTTCAGTAACACTAGGCCAAATTCAAAGATTTTTGGTCTGCTGAAATGCTCTTGTGATTAAGCACAAAATGCGCTTTAAATATACTAAAAAAAACCGCAACCAACAATGTACACCTTTTTGCTGGAATGAAATATTAGCATCCCCACATTGAAACTATTACTTTAACCATATGTTGCATTAATTTCCATTCTTCCATTACCACTGCCTTATTTTGATGGAAGATTATTTCCCCGAAATCTGTGCTCTTTTTTTCCACCCGTGTGCATGTTTGGCAGCGTAGTTTTAATCAAAGGTATGCAGATACTGGCCCATCTGCCCAGAATTTTTAAATAATAAATGCAGTGTTAATGCGCAAGTGTTATCATTGCAATATTAAACCACTTACTACCCGAGCAGTGTCCTCTGTCACCCCCCACGACCCCGTCTCTTTGGTTCAAATGCCAAACTACGCTTCCTCCACTATCTCAAAATTCTATAATTTGTTTTACTACTTGCAATCGAATCTTTCTCTTAATTCTATCAAGCATTTTTTTCGTAGCCTGTTTTGCTGCTCAGTGATAGCACCGCCTCTAATTCAAAGCGCCGCACATTCGGGGCAAGAGATTCTGGAAATGTTGGAAATCTTCTGCAATACATAAATTGCTGGAGGATCTTAGCAGAAGAAGTCGCTTTTAAGGAGGGGAATAAACAGTTAACGTTCAGGATGAAGGGTCTCGGCCCGAAACATGGACTGTTTATTCCCCTCCATAGATCCAATCAGACCTGCTGAATCCTCTGGGATTTGGAACACGTTCCCAATTCGGGAATTGTATCGTCTACCCGAATCTACCAATTGAACGACGAATGCGCATGCGTGTGCCCGGATTTCCCTATTGGACGACGATTGCGCATGCGTGACGTTGTGCGCCTGGCTGGCCGGTGGAAACATGGTGTCGAGGATCCCTCTGTGTTAGCAGAGCGGAAAGCCGCGAGGGAGAGTTAAACTGAGAACGGCGAGGTCGAGGAAAGTCTGGTTGGGTGTGGGGGACACGCTAACTGGAAGGCTGTAGGAGCTAGAGTCGAACTGGGCCGCCATGTCGGTGTTTCACGATGAGGTGGAGATCGAGGATTTCGAGTTCGATGAGGAGACGGAGAGCTATTATTACCCGTGTCCGTGCGGGGACAAGTTCGTCATTAGTAAGGTACTGACTGACCGGTTGTTGTAAGATTACAACTGATGTCAATACTTCTCAGTATTCATGTAAGAGGGTCGTCAAATCATGAGATGGGAATAGGGTTAGGCCATTCTGATGTCAGGTTGTGATTGAACCCATTACCGTATCTCTGCCCTGAACCTCTTACCAATTAAGAAGCTATACAAAATTCCCTAAAAGTGGCGTCACAAATAGATAGGGTCGTAAAGAGAGCTTTGGGTACATTGGCCTTTATAAATCAAAGTATTGAGTATAAGAGTTGGAATGTTATGGTGAGGTTGTATAAGGTATTGGTGAGGCCAAATTTGGAGTATTGTGAGCAGTTTTGGTCACCGAATTACAGGAAGGATGTTAAGGTTGAAAGAGTGCAGAGAAGGTTTACAAGGATGTTGCCGGGACTTGAGAAACTGAGTTACCGAGAAAGGTTGAATAGGTTAGGACTTTATTCCCTGGAACGTATCAGAATGAGGGGAGATTTGATAGAGGTGTATAAAATTATGATGGGTATAGATAGAGTGAATGCAAGCAGACTTTTTCCACTGAGGCTAGGGGAGAAAAAAAAAACTGGATGTGGGTTAAGGGTGAAAGGGAAAAAGTTTAAAGGGAGCATTAGGGGGTCTTCACACAGAGAGTGGTGGGAGTGTGGAATGAGCTGCCAGATGAAGTGGTAAATGCAGGCTCACTTTTAATATTTAAGAAAAACACAGGTACATGGATGAGAGGGGTATGGACGGATATGGGCCAGGTGCAGGTCAGTGGGACTAGCCAGAAAAATGGTTCGGCACAGCCAAGAAGGGTCAAAAGGCCTGTTTCTGTGCTGTAATGTTTTATGGTTCTATCATCCTCCGCTTGAAATATATTCAATGACTAGACATCCACAGCCCTCTGTGGCAATACATTCTACAGATTCACTATCATCTGCTGAAAAAAAAATCCTCACCTCAGTTTTGAGGGGATGCCCCTTTAGATTCCTATTAAAGCATCCAGTCTATCCAAGCCTTTCAGTATACTGTAGGTTTCAGTGAGATAATCCCTCTTGTACCTCTGAACTCTATTGAGTACAGGCCCAGAGATAGCAAAGTCTACTCATAAGTCAAACTTTATTCTTGTAAACCTCTGGAAAGAACTCGCTTCTCTGTCACCAGAACATCTTTTCTTAGATGCATGGCCCAAAATTGCTTATAATATTCCAAATGTGATCTGACCAATTTCTTGTAAAGCCTCAGCAGTATATTCTTCATTTTGTGTTCTATTCCTCTGGAAATGAATGCTGATGTTGCCTTTGCCTCCATTAGTGCCAACCCAACTTGTAAGTTAATGTTAAGGCAATCCTGAGCCAGGACCCCTGTATTGCTCTGCATCTCTGATTTCTGAATTCATTCCCATTCAGAAAGTAGTCTCTGCTTTTTTCTTTAACCAAATTGCATAACCACACATAAGCGCTCCAGTTCTTCTGGAGACTCGCTTCTGTACAATACTACTTGTCCCTCCACATATCTTGATTGTGTACTTGGTTACAGTCCCATGATCAGTTCCTTCACCAGTCATGTGTAAAATGGCTTGATTTGTGGATGGCACAAACTAGGTGGCATTTTGGGTTGGGAAGAGGATGCATATGAGGTTCTGTCGGATATAGAAGGATGGAGTCAATGGGCATAGACATGGTAGATGAATTAAAAATGTAGAATTGTTAGAAAAATTGAGCTTACACATTTGATAGATATTACTTAATGGTGCAAATGGTTATGTTCTAGCATGATCAAATAACCAGAACTTGAGAAGTTCAATATCCTAATGGGTTAAAATGTTGAGGGAAAATTAAGGTGAGGAAACAATAGGAGGAATTTGAAAACAATGAGAATTTGTAAGGAGATATACTTTACATTTTGTGTACTCCTTTCCTTCAACTTTCCTGTGTCTTGAACACTTAAGAAATGTAGTCTGAAATAGAATTGGGATTTTCAGGTCATTTCAAGAACTTGATCAAGGTTAGTTGATCGTTGTTGCTTAACAAGTGGTATTTTGCAGGAAGATCTGGAAAATGGAGAAGAAGTTGCAACATGTCCAAGTTGTTCTTTGATTATCAGAGTCATTTATGATAAAGTAAGTTGACATTTATTAATTGTCAGAGCTCTACCTTTGATAAAAAAAATTGTACCGGTAATTGGCTCACTCTGTTTACATAATAAACACATGTAACTCCATCAATTTGTTTAAAACATTTCAATAATTAGAGGAAGATGATGCAACAAATAAAATGATCAGAAACTTGTCTGATATGTTCAGTGACGCATCAGAAGCTGTGTGTGATTTGATAAATGCAGTAATGATGTTCTTTGTCCAAGCTTCATTGGAGAATAACTTAAATCCCCTTGCTTATTGAGTAAGGGTACACAGATACGTGCATACTTAGATTGCGTCACAGTCTTTTGCCATCAATAGATTAAGTAGTTGCATACATTTTGAAAATAATAACCTATATTTCACAATTCAATTTTTTCAGCAGTATTAGGGAAAAACATTTCCAACAACTTCCAGCAAAAATTCAGATTATTTTGCTAGGTAAACTTCCCCTCAGTTGATCATTATTTGGGTCGCATGGTAGTGTAGTGGTTAGCACAGCGAATTACAGTAGGAGTGATTCAGGTTCACTTCCTTCCGCTGTCTGTAAGGAACGTGAGGAGTTTCGCCCTGTGATCGTGAGGGTTTCCTCTGGGATCTCCAATTTCCTCCCACAGTCCAAAGGCCTACCGGTTTGGTAGGTTAATTGGTCATTGTAAATTGTCCTGTGATTAGGCTGGGGTTAAATCAGGGGTTACTGAAAAGTGACTCAAAGGGCCGGAATGGCCTACACTGCGGTGTATCGCAATAAATAAATACATTTGACCCATTACCATCCCCCTATATTCTGTGTCACCATTTCATTTGACATCTAATTATGTTCCTATCTAGACAACCAAAGACCTTACATCTTGTACACTTTTTTTCCTTCCCTTGATTTTTCTGTGCTTTAAATATTGTTAAGAAATATAGTTTGAAGTAGAATTAGGGTTTTTCAGGTCATTTCCAGAACCTGATAGCAGTAGCAAAAAAAGTTTAGTTGATTATATTATAAATTTCCATTGTATGGCTGGGTGGCAGGAAAATATGGTGATTAGGGAGTGTGTTGCAGAGATACAAGAAGGAAAATAAGATTACTGTTGATGGGTCCTTGAAGGACACTGAAGATGTGCTGAACCTGTTTCTGGGCTGTTTGGTTCTTGGACATCTCTATAAGATGTGTTGAGATTTTCCTTGCTGTGACTTGAGAAACTCAAGTGAGCTTTGTTCCTATGGTTCCTTCTGAAATTCTCATTACGTGGAGTCCCAGAAACGCTGTAGATTTCTTGTTTTCCAGCAACTGATTTTAATTCCAGTTCTGCTTTTCTGAATTAAAATAAATTTAATAAATATCCTGGAGATTGCATAAAATGTAAAATAAATTCTGATAACCTCTGCCAAATTAATAAAGTTTGTTGTAATGATATAAATTTGAATTGTCTTGTTCTTTAATGTACTTTCTTTAGGATCAGTTCATGTCTGGAGAATTAGTGGAAACAGTGACCACGGATAAATTGGAGAAATTGAAATGCTGATTTTGAAGAGGCTGTAGTTGACTATGCTTTTTTAAGGACTGGCCACTGGATTATGAATCAAGACGTACATGAAAATAAATTACATTAGTCAATGCAGGAATTGACTGGATTCATGTATACATTTGCTATGCAAATTACATGCAATGACACATCGTACAATGTATATTGCATAACAGTTTTATAATATGATTCTTCAGAAGTTTACACTTTTGAGTTGGGGTGAAACACTAGGTCAATAAATTTATGACTGGGGCTTTCCCAGCAGAAAACTGGAAACAATGGTTTGGTTCTTGTTTCTGGATATCATTTTAGTTTTGTCAAGATGTTGCTGAATTAAGTTTTTAAAATTAAAGGTGTGCTTCTAGAGATGATCAACTATTATTTTATACAGGAAGACAAACTAAACCCTTTGACTTTCTTTGGCTGAAGCAAGTTCAGCAGTAAATTATTGCTCCTGAATGTGTTCATAAAACGTGCAATTATATTTATTTTAAAGAATTTGCTTTTGTGGAAAGTTAAAATGCAGACATGAAGTAATGATTTATTCAGTAACGTTTGATATATGCACAAATCTTTAAATTGTTTATTGAAACTTTAAATAAGTATTTGGTGGTATAGTACTTGTTGCTGTTGCATTGGCCTTGTTGGTTCCTGAACTGACTTCAAATTATAAAACACCTGTATAAAAGACCTACTGCTCATAGATCTCTACTTCAAAGAAAATGTTCATGGTGATCATGCATAAGAATAAATGTAATACTTTTGGCTGCTGTCTCTAATTTTTTGTATTTAAGCTTTGATTGTTTTATGAATTTACCTTTACCCTGATTTTTTTAAGTCAATACTTAGAGTACAGTATATTACAATAGGTAATTGTGGCAAGCTCTACTGATTGAAAGTTAAAATGGCATTGCGCAAATACTGCTTGGAAGCAGACTTGGAATGTGTTTAATACATGAATTGTTAAAAATTGTTTTACGCAGTATTTTAGTAAAAGAAGCTGATTTATTAGTTTGGGTTCCTTTTAGGAAGTGGTACCAGTCAGTCATATAAAAACACTGACTCTGCTATAGAATTGTGTTGATGGGAAAATTCAGAGTTTAATTTGTCCTTGATTTCACTTGTCAGTCTCGTATTGTTCCCCTCCTGTGAGTGCAGGGGATGCAGCAATGATTTATCGAGCTAATTCTTGGAATAGCAGGACTGACAAATGAATGGAGATTGGATCGATTAGACATGTATTCATTAGAGAATGGAAGAAAATCCTGGTGCTGCTGGAATAATCTATAGCAAGGCTATTCACAATGGTGAGAGTCCAGACTTGGAGGTTACAGCTTTAAGTTATGGGGCAAGTGTGATTTGTACTAAGAAGAGATTTTTTTTCTAGCCAGTGTTCAGCCTGTGGGGTGGTGGGGGGAGGGAATCAATTGCAGAAGGTAACTGAGGCCAAATCATTAAATATGTTCCAGAAGAGTAAGTTAAGTACAGTTATGGTATTGCTAAAGGCATCAGGAGATATTGGGGGCAGGGTGGAAGAAGGAATAGAGTATTGTATTTGGATGATCAGCCATGACTAAATTAAATGGTAGAGCAGACTCTTAAGGGGCTAGATGATGTCTTACACTATAATTTTATTTTTCTTTTTGTTTTTCTCCTCAATTGATCTTTTATTTATTTACTTGACCCAATACTGTTAAGCATAGTACAGTAAAGGCCCTTTGGCTCATTATATTGTACCAACTTTTTAACCTACTCTAGATCCAATCTAGGCCCTCGCATATAGTCCTCAATTTTTCCTCATCCATGTGCTAATCTAAGAGTCTCTTATCCTTAATGTGTCTGCCTCTACCACAATCCCGACAGCATGTTCCACACATCCACCACTCTGTTTAACAAAAAAACTACCTTGGGCATTAACCATTTCTGCCCTTGGAAAAAGATGAAAGGTGTTCACGCTATCTGAAACTATACACTTCCATAAAGTCTCCTCTTATTTTCCAAAGAATAAGCCCTAGTTTACTTAACCTATCCTCACCTGACATGCTCTCTAATCCAGACAGCATCCTTATAAATCTTTGTGCACACTGTCTAAAGCTTCCACATCTTTCTTCTAATGAAGTGACCAGAACTGAAAATAATCCAAATATGGTCGTCAGTTTTATAGAGCTACAACATTACTTCATGGCTCTTGAATGCAATGCCTGATTAATGAAGGCCAATGCACCATATCCCTCCTCAATCATCCTATTAACTTGCATGGTAACTGAGGAATCTGTGGGTATGTATCCTAGACAACTCTGTTCCTCCATGTTGCTAAGAATCTTGTCATTAATCCGGTACTCTGCCTTCAAGCATGACCTTCCAAAAGTGTATCACTTCACACTACCAGATTGATCACTGTCTGCCACCTCGCAGCCAGGTCTGCATCCTACCAATATCCCATTGTAGCCTGCAACAACATTCTATGCTATCTCCAGGACCACTGGACTTCATTACATCTGCAAACTTACTAACCCTCTCTTGCACTTCCTTAGCCAAGTCATTTATAAAAATAGAAGCAGGGGTCCCAGAACAGAACCCTGCAAAACACCACTGGTCACTGACCTGCAAACAATATGCTTCATCAACTGCTGTCCCCTGTCTTTTGTGGCAAGCCAATTCTGAATCCACACAGCCATGTTTCTCTGGGTCCCATGCCTCCAGACTTTCTAAATTAGCCTACCGTGGGGAACCTTGATGAATGTCTTGCTAAAATTCATATACACCACATCCTATGCTCTACCTTCATCGATTTATCACTTTCTCAGAGTATATTTATTATCAAAGTATGTATACATTATGCAACCTTGAGATTTGTCTATCCACAAACAGCCACGAAACAGAAACACTGTAGAACCAGTTCAAATAAAGTATCTCCTTACCTGCCATCACCTTCTGTGGTTCCTTCCCCTTTCTTCCGTCGTCTTCTACCAACTAGTATCAGATTCCCCCTTGTGCAGCCTTTTATCTTTTTCACTTATCAACTTCCCAGGTCTTTACTTCACCCTTCCCCCTTTTCCGGTTTCATCTATCACCTACCACTTTGTACTTCTTCCTCCCCTCCCTCACCTTCTTGCTCTGACTTCTCATCCTTTATTCCAGTCCCAATGAAGGGATTCAGTCCAAATTTTTGTGTGTTTACTCTTCCATGGATGCTGTCTGGCCTGCTGAGTTCCTCCAGCATTTTATGTGTTGCTTGTGTTTACTACTACACCGCGAAGTTCCTTCCAGGGATGCCCACCTTGAAGAAGTTCCAGTCTTCACTTCGCTGGGACTTCAGCTCCCCCTCTGTGATCTCTGCTGCCCTCTGACTCTTCGACCATGTACTCACCCAAACCTGCCACCGCCACGTATCCTTGGGAATATGTCTTCGCTATCTTGTGCCACACGGCTCCCAGATCAGTTGTTAAGCTTCTCAATTTGGCCCCTCTGAGGACCCCGGGTACTTGCATTGTATTGACTGATTCTCCCGGTGCGTTCTACGTGCCATGTTTTCCATCATGAGGAAGAACCTGGTGTCCATATTCCAGTCGCTTCCACAACTCCAGGATCCTCTCTCCCACCTGCAATGGACCTGTCTAATATTTTATCCTCTGTCAGATTCACACTTTCAATTGCCGGCTGCAGTCACAGATGTCCCCAGACAGCGATCCCTGCTGCTGACCTCAACAGTAGTAACAACCATGAGCAGATTCAGAACCCATCTACTGCCATCAATGTGGATTCTAACGACCCTAGACACCTTAAAAGTGCCTATTGCACAATCTCCAACTCCGACTCCACCCTGGACCTTGACTGACAGTACCTTCAGGCCAGGTCTTTACATGCTGCATGAGAACCCCAGTCGCCCCTTCCCCAACCATCACTCTGTCATCCCATGTCTCTTTGATCCTCAGAGACTCCATCTTCTCTCACCCCACCTTCCGTGAACACCCTAATCCTCCCTCTCCACAGACACTACTAGCCCTCTTCCCCACTCTGTTCCCAGCTCTGATCTGTGCCTGGTCTTTACAATTTCCTCAGATATTCCCCACTCTGAGGCAAAATGTTCTGTCCTCAGTAAGGGCCTCACCTTTGTTTCCCCCCTGCACCCACACCTCTGAGTACCAAGCCAACATGATGCTGCCTCTTGTCTCTGTGCCTACTTTGGCAAGTACTATCCAGCCCGCACCCATTACCTCTTCTCCCATCTTCAACCCTCCTCTTCATGGACACCCCACTCTTATATTCTGCCTGCTCTGGATCTTTTCATTGCTAACTGCCAATGAGACATCAACCATTTCGACTTCACCACTCTCTCTCCAATTCTAACCTCACTCCTTACAAATGTACTGCTCTCCACTCTCTCCCCACTAATCCTAACCTCACTATTGAACCTGCAGATATGGGGAGGGTAGTAGTCTGGCAGACTGACCTCTACCTTGCTGAGGCCAAGTGACAAATCTCAGACACCTCCTCTTACTTATTTCTTGAACGGGACTGCACTACCAGGCCATTGTTACCCACACAATCACTGACCTTATTACCTCTGAGGATCTCCCATCCACTGCCACCAACCTCACAGTTCCCTTACCCTGCAACTCTCATTTCTATCTTAAACCTAAGATCCACGAACCTGCCTATACAGGTAGACCTATTGTTCCTGCCCCACTGAAATATCTGCATACTTTAACTCTGTTTTATTCCTGCTGGTTCAGTCTCTTCCTACCTACCTACATCCATGACACTTCACATGCTCTGGATCTTTTCAATGACTTCAAGTTCCCTGGCCCTGATCATCTCATTTTCAACATGGCCATTCAGTTCCTATACAGCTCCGTCCCCCATCATGAAGGCATTAAAGCTCTTTGCTGCTCTCTAGATAACAGACTCAACCTGTTCCCCTCTAGCTATGCTATCCATCTGGCAGAACTGGTCCTCACTTCAATAATTTCTCCTTTGGGTCCTCCGACTTCCTCCAAACCAAAGGTGTAGCCAGGGGCACTTGCATGGGTCCCAACTATGCCTGCCTTTTTGTCAGCTACGTGGAACAGTCTATATTCTAAGCCTACACCGGTATCACTCCCTAGCTTTTCCTGTGCTACATCAATGACTGCTTCCTGCACCCATGAGGAGCTCATCAACTTCCATCATCTTTGCCTTCAACTTCCACCCTGCCCTCATATTTACCTGGTCCATTTCTGACACCTCCCTCCCCTTGATCTTTCTGTCTATCTCTGGAGACAGCTTATCTACTGACATCTTTTATAAACCCACTGATTCTCAGAGCTACCTGGACTATACCTCTTCACACCCTGTCACTTGTAAAAATGTCATCCCCTTCTTTCAGTTCCCCCATTTCCACTGTATGGGCTCTCGGGATGAGGTTTTTCATTCCAGAACTAATCAGATGTTCTCCTCTTTCAAAGAAAGGGGCTTTCCATCTTCCACCATCAACACTGCCCTCACACGCATCTCTTCCATTTTGCACACATCTGCCCTCACCCGTACACCCGCCACCCCACCAGGGATGAGGGTCCTTATGTCCTCATCTACAACCCCAGTAGGCTCCATGTCTAGCACATAATTCTCCATAACTTCTGCCATTTCCAACTGGATCCCACCCACCAAGTGCATCTTTCTCTCCCCTCCCCCAACTTCCACTTTCTACAGGAGTCACTCCCTACGCGAGTCCCTTATCCATTAATCCCTCTCCACTGATCTCCCTCTAGTACTTAAACCTGCAAGCAGAACAAGTGCCATACCTACCCCTACACCTCCCTCACTCCTATTGAGGGCCCCAAGCAGTCCTTCAAGGTGAGGCGACACTTCACCTGTTAGTCTGTTGGGGTCATCTATGTTATCCGATGCTCCCGGTGTGGTCTCTTGTATATCGGTGAAACCGACATAAATTGGGAAACCATTGATCACCCACCGCCAGAAAAAGTGGGATCTCCCAGTGGCCGCACATATCAAGTTGATTTTCTGTTCCCATTCTGACATGTCAGTTCATGGCCTGCACTGCCACGATGAGAACACACTCAGGTTGGAGGAGCAACACCTTGTATTCTGTCTGGGTAGCCTTCAACCTGATTACATATACATTGATTTCTCAAACTTATGGTAATTGTCCCTGCACCCCACCCTTTCATCGTTTCCATTTCCCCTCTCACCTTATCTCCTTAGATGCCCAATACCTCCCTCTGGTGCTCCTCCCCTCTTCTGTCATTGTCTTCTACTCTCTCCTATCTCCTTCTCCAGCTCTTTATCTCTTTCACATATCAACTTCCCAGCTCTTTACTTCACCTCCTCCCCCTCTCCCAGTTTCACCTATCACCTACTACCTTCTTCCCCTCCTCCCACCTTATTTCTCTAACCTCATCCTTTATTCCAGAGCTGATGAAGGGGCTCAGCCCAAAAGGTCATCTGTTTATTCTTTTCCATAGATGCTGCCTGGCCTGCTGAGTTCCTCCAGCATTTTGTGTGTTGTTTGCATATCCAGCATCTGCAGATTTTCTCCTCAAAACATCAAACATGCAACATGCAAAAAAGAACAAATTGTACAAGCGGCAAAAAAAGAGTGAAGAACAAAGAATATGAAACATCAAACCACAACGTCATTGAAAGAGTCAGGTTCACAAGGTACAGCCTGCCCTTCACAATGCAATGCTGAATATCCCCAATCAGACTATGCTCCAAAAGCTCATAAATCCTGTCTCTTAAGACTCCTCTTCAATAGTTTGTCCACCACTGACATAAGATTCACTGGTATACTATATATTTTTAACAAAAGGATATCATTTGCTATTGTGCAGTTCCCTGAGTACTACTTATGTATTTAATAATATTGTAAATATTATTTGATTAAGCATCCTTTGTGTTTATATAATTCATTTCAGGTTATATGTAAAAGTATGGGTATGGCTTTCATCATTATGCCACCACATCATAAGTGAATGTGTCACTAAAATAAAAATGAAAGGTACATGAGTTATCCCTGTGTTTTGTGTTCTTATTTCAATTAGTTTTATGTTTTGGAGTTACAAAACATAACAGTGGTGATGAAGAAGTTTTAAATGAACCCAAGACAGCTACCAACTTGTTGAAGTGCAGTAAGACGTAAAAGAGTTTTCAAAAAACTGCAACAAAGAGTTTGAGTTAAAGTGTAGTACACACTTCTTCGGGAAGGGACATTAAAGAAGCAAACAGAAAATGGATGAAAATGATGAGTTCATAAACAGTGAATAATCAAAGAATCAGAGATGGTTGGCTACATCAGTAAGATAGATATGTTCGATGCACAAGTGATAACTGGTTGATATATACAATAGACAATAGGTGCAGAAGTAGACCATTCGGCCCTTTGAGCCTGCATCGCCATTTTGAGATCATGGCTGATCAATTCCTATCAATACCCGGTTCCTATTGAATTGAGCAGTATTTTGAAGCAAGTGCAAAGTGACTGCTAGTTTTGCTGAGTATAATAGATGGAAAAGCATACAGTTTGCTTAGAAGTTTAACTGGCTCAAGCCAAACCAAACGAAATGAGCTTTGCTGATATTGTGAAAGTAATGCAAGAGCATTTAGAATTGAAACCATTGTTAATTGCAAATACCTTAAGTAGAATCAAAATGAAGGGGAGTCCATTACAGCATACATGACTGAATTGAAGTAGTCTGAGCATTGTCAGTTCAATGATGGGCTTAATGATACACTGAGTTTTTGTAGTCTGTGGATGCTTACAAGAAAGCATTCAAAATACAGCTCCTAACTGAAACACAACTCCCATTTAAAAGAGCAATTGAAATCACTATCAATGGAAACTGCAGCCAGAGATGCAATTGAACAGCAGTCAGGAATGAAAGTGAGGGTTAACAAAATTGCAATGTCTAATCTGCCAGGCCAAGCAAATCGTGTTAATGTTGTGGCAGGGGTTTACGTACACCAGGTTTAAAGGTGAAAGCAGAAAACACAACTAAATAGGACACATAAAAAGAGCATGACAGGAAGACACAAATAAATGGGCTGCACAGGGAAGAGAAAAGAAAAATAGTAAAGTTGCAGTTTCAAAAGGAGCACTAATTTGCATGCTGTTGAAAAATCCGATGAAGAGAGTGACATAGGACTGCATAGCCTTGAGATTTATAATGTGAAAACTAGCAATGGACAAGCAATATGGCTTACACCAGAAATGAATAGCAGATTAATTAAAACGAAATTGGACACTGTTTCAGTCATTCCACAAAATGAGTTTAAATGGTACTTCAAAGATATTGATCTGAAGGCTGCAATACCTAACTAAGAACTTATACTGGTGAAAAGATCACTGCAATAGGATTGACATTTCATAGGAGTAAAATACAACAGCCAACAAGCCACATTGGGCTAGTATGTGGTAAAAGCAGGAGGGCCTGCATTGTGGGGATGTGAGTGGTTGAGACAACTGCAACTTGATTGGAGATCCATCCATCATTTGCATGCCACATCCCCTACAATAGAGTCAACTGAAAGTGAATTAAGAAAGGTATTGGAAAATGCCACAGCAGTGTTCAAGGATGGCATTGGAATATTCAAACATATCAAGGGTAAAATGCCACACCCAAGTTTTGTAAAGCCCATCCAGTTCCTTCTACCATCCATGATAAAGTAGCAGTGAGCTAGATCACAGGAGGCTGAAGGAATTATTTTTAAGTTTGAATGGAACCCATTGGCAACGCCAGTGGTCCCAATAGCCTAGAAGAATGAGTCTGTCAGGATCTGTGGTGATTTTAAGGTTACCATTAAACCAGTGCTGAAAGTAGATCAAATCCCTCTGCCCAGGATAGAGGATATCTTTGCAGACCTTTTTGGAAGAAAACACTCAAGCAAAATGGACTTAGCTGAGGCCAACTTGCAGATGTAGATGGAAGAAGAGTCCAATGTACTCACCCCAAACACTCACAAAGGGCTTTAACACTATAATAGGCATTTTTTTGGAGTAGCATCTGCACCTGCATTCTGGCAGAAAGCTCTGGACCAGGTACTGCAAGATTGCCCAGGAAGTGTTACCTGGATGACATCATTGTTAAAGGTAAGCATGATGTAGAACATTTCCACAGTCTTGAGACGGTGTTAAAAAGATTAGAAGATTATGGGCTCAGAATGTGATGTAACAAGTGTGAGTTCTTTAAATCAAGCATCACTTACTGTGGTCACACCATTGGTGCCCAAGAATTGCACAAGTGTGTTGAGAGAATTCAAACAGTGGTGTATGCCCCAATGTGTCACAGTGCAGTCTGTTTTTGAATTTGTCAATTACTACAACAGGTTCTTGCCAAACCTGGCTACTGTGCTCTACCCCCTGAACTCATTGCTACAGATAGGGAAGAAATGGCAATGGACAAAGCAGTGTAAGGTGGCTTTCAAAAACCTGAAGGAAATGGTGATGTCAGTCATTGTTTTTAGACACTATGATCCACGTAGTCCAGTGAAGCTTGCCTATGACATCTTGCTGTATGGTATAGGTGCAGTCAAGTTACATGTACTGCGTGATGTAAGTGAATGCCTTTGCATCCCATTCCCTGACCACTGCAGAGAAGTATTATGCACAGAATGACAGAGAGGCCTTTAGCCTTGTTTGGGGTGTACAATATTTCAACTAGTACTTGTATAGGAGAGAGCTTCCACTCAATGCCAATCATCAACTACTGGTGTCCTTTCTCAGTCCACAGGAGGGTTTTCCACTAACAGCGACAGCACAAGTATTGAGATGAGCTCTGTTTCTTGGAGGACACAATTAGAAGATTTAATTCAAGCTAATCATGAAAATGTCAATGTTCCGATTACGCTTGGAAAAGGAAATACCTGACAAATTTACAAAAGCGGTCACTCCATTTGACACATTCTCCGTAATGCAAATCGAAAGTCTCCCTTTTATGGCAAAGATGATCCAAATGGAAATCAGAAAAAGCCCCACAATCTGTCAGGTCTACATGACAAATCAAAATGGCTGAAATCCCCATTCCCCAATTTTCACCAGCGCTAGAATGAACTTGCCTTTGATGGGGTTTACATTAGCTGAGGATTGAGAATTGTTGTACCATCCAAACTGAGAGCTAAAGTGTTGGAAGAGCTACATGCTGGTCATCTAGGTGTGGTCATAATAAAAGCATTGGCTCAAATCTTTGGTGGTCTGGGATAGATCAGCATATTGAGCAGCTTGCCATGCATTGTTCGGGAAGCTAAGACATCCAGAAGCTGTCAAGGGCAGTGCCTCTCCATCCTTGGGAATGGGCTGTATTGCCTTGCCAAAGGATTCATGTGGATTTTGCAGGACCATTCATGGTCACAGATTTCTTGGTAGTAGTGGATGTAGCTACAAAGTAGCCAGAGGTGTTCCCAATAGTCTCTATTACAGCCTCATACACTCTTGATGTGTCGAGAAGCCTCTTCTCAAGGACTAGTATTGCAGAACACTTTGTGACAACAGACCTCACAGTTTGTTGCAGAACAGTTTCAGTCATTCCTGAAAGTGAATGGATTAAGACATATTACATCTGCACCATACCAGCTACAAATGGCTTGGTGGAGAGGTTTGTCTAGAGTCTAAAGAAAGCACTACGGGCAATGTCAGCAGAACATACAACGTTGACAGTGAATCAGAAGCTTGCCAATTTTTTCCTTGCGTATCACAACACAGCACTCTCCACAACCAACAACTCAGCAGCTGTGCTGTTTTTGGGTTGTTCCTTGCGCTCACGTTTCGATCTCTTCAAACCCAGTCTCAGAAGGAGTATAATGGACAAACAGCTGAGACAAATTGAGGGCTCATCAGACAAGGAGGTTCTGGCAACGGACTGCAGAGCTGATGCTTGGAAAGATTAAGGACAGTACTGGACTACTCTCTTACACAATGGAGATGCATCTGATAACAACTGGTATATGGTAACACATACGGTATGTACTTAGATAATAAATTTTATTTTTGACTAACAAAATTCCATCCTATCTAAACCTTTTGTACTAAGGAGGTGCCAATCAATATTAGGGAAGTCGAAGTCTCCCTGACAAGAACCCTGTTTTTTTTTTTGCACCGTTCCAAAATTTCTCCTGATCAGCTCCTCGGTTACTCGGTGTAAACTGTGGAGTTTATAGTATACTCCTTATAGAGGATTGCTCCCTTCCTGTTTCTGACTTCCACACACACTGACTCAATGGACAATACTTGCACGACATCCTTCATTTCTGCAGCTATCCCTGATTAGTGATGCCACTACTCCACCTTTTCTCTCTTCCTCTTTGTTCCTTTTGAAACATCTCATCTCTCGAACATCCAGCAGCTATTCCTGCCCTAGTGACACCCGTAATGGCCACATCATAATTCCATATACTGACCTATGCTCTAAGTTCATCACCCTTGTTCCTGATACTTCTTGCATTAAAATAGACACATTTCAGCCCATCCAACTGACTGAAATTATACCTTATCCATTGCCTATCCTTTCTCATAGTCTCTACATGTTACATCTGCCTTTACACCAACTGCTCCATCCTCTACCCTATCAATTTGGTTCCTATCCCCATTCCAACCTAGTTTAAACCCTCCCCAATGGTTCTAGCAAAACTGCCAGCAAGAATATTATCCCCCCCCCCCACTTGAAGTTCAGGTGTAATTTGTTTCATACAGGTCAGACTGTACCTTGCTCAGAAGAGATTCCAATAATCCACACGTCTGAAACCCTGTCTCCTGCACCAAATCTTCAGCCACACTTTCATCTGCCATAATATCCTTTTCTTACCATCACTGATGTGTGGCACAGGCAGTGATCCAATGATTGCTACCCTTGCAGTCCTGCTTTTCAACTTCCTACCTAGCTCCCTATATTCTCTCTTCAAGACCTCAATTGACAATATTGTGCATTATACCTTTTTTTGCACTCTATTTTGTAGTTTATAGCAACATTATTTCTTTACTCTGTACAGCTGATGCAAAATGACAAATTGCATGTCATATAAGACAGTGATAATAAATCTGATTAAGATTAATTTATAAAGATACTTTTACATTGTAAATATAAAGAACATTATTGAACAAAATTGACACTAAATCATCAGAAGAGATATTGAACTGAACAAATCTGACCTGAAGCTTCGAGGGAGATATGTTGCCAGAAGGGTGAAAAGAGCAGTAGGGTATCAGTTCATCATTGCATTGTAATATTGCAACTTTCTCAGTGAGGGAGTTCCTTGAGGACCCAGAGATAAACATGTGACCAGCAAAGGAGAAAAGCAGAAAGTGTGATTTGAAATGGGGATCAATTGTCCTTTGAAGTGTCTAAGCAATTTGGGTCAGAGTCAGAATGGACCACCTTGACTGCCCTAAACTATCTTTGCATCCAAGTTACCAGATCAAGAGATATCATGTGTTACGTACTCGTGACACGTGACAGTGGTACCCTTGTCACGTGACTGGGGTTGAAGCTATACTGGACTTGAGGTAATGGTCTTGTGATGGTGGAGTGATGTCATTTTCCCGCCAGTAGAGATCATGTGACAGGTTTTTTTTACAGGGTATAAAAGGAAGACCCCACCCTGTGAGGTGGGGCAGTTCGTGGCTGGATTTGCCATGTTGACTTCATGCCACTGCGTGATTTAATGTTATGACGCAGTTTAGTTGAAAGATGAAGTTTTATCTAATGCCTAAAGTTTAAAAGGTCATTGCCAGCAGTTTCTTTACAATACTGTTAGTGGAGAGTGAAGATCGGAGTTCGGGAGTTAAAGATCGAGGAGAATCGAATTTCGACGGTGAAACGGGTTCGACCTTATTTAATCCTTATTCGAAAGGAATTCGTTGACTGTTCTCATGTTAATCTCTGTGGGATAGCAGAAGATTGAGGACAGTGTGATAAAGGAAAGGTCAGTGCCTTTAAGCCGTTACGTTTCATAAAATTCTTTGTGGGAAAAGTTCGACGCCGGGGATCGAAGCAAAACGACGTGGAAGAGAATTTAAATCACCTTAGAAAGTCTCTCCTTTTAAATGGACTGTGAGCATTTTGAACTTTTGGCATACCACTTTTAAAGAACTGTTAGAGCTGCATCGCTTTAAGAACTGTTAAGCTGCCGCACAGCAGCTATTTTCTGGTTACGTTAGTGGTTGTTTACTTTTGGGGGGTTTGTTTTCAGTGTTTAATAAACGTGTTATTTGTTATAAAAACCCTTGCCTAACTCACATATATTTATTGTTGCCTGAATACGTAACACATGGCAAAGTGTACAGACTCTATCAGACTTGCAATCATACTGAGGTGCAGAAAGCTTTTGATCTGTTTGTGATGACTGTCTGCACATCACAAGGGCCAACTTGGAGAGTTGAAATGTACTTACTGCTGGAAAGAATTGTAATTTTGAAAGGAATCATCTGTACATTTAGCCAATGTACATTGAGATTCAGAATCTGAATAACTTTTCTGGAAGTTAGAAACCGTAGAGTCGCAGCACAACCAAAGGCACCAGATTCTATTCTTCATCATCTCACTAGTGCAGTATGAGCACTGTTTCAAGTTGCTAGTGTAGCTTTCCTTCAACCAGCAGTACAATCAGGAAGCATTTATTTCACTCAAAAGGTAGCGAAATTCTGGAACTCTTTCTAAAGGTTGGAAGTGTCAGGAAAATTAAAACCTTTGAACCTAGGATAGAGTTACGTGACATCAAGGAGCATGAAATAAAGGTAGGTAAATACAACTGATCCACAGTTAAACCAATGATCCATTTGAACTGAGGACTGGATCTGAGGGTTCAATTGGCCTACTTTAAAAAAGCAGTGTATATTATAGAGCCTACCCAATAGGTGTTCCCTAGGTCCTGGCTAATATTTATCACCCAGACAACATTCCCATAACAGATTAACTAAATATTTTCCATTTGCTGTTTTTAAGAATTTGAGTTCAAATTAATTCCTATGTTTCTTTAACACACTTTAATTGAAGGCGATCCTGTAATCATATATTGGATTAAAGGAATGGTAAAGATAAGTTTGATGAAAAATGAAAAGAACCAATTTTATGTCTTTAATTACCTTCTACGATGAATTTCATATTAGGAAAACATATCACCTATTACTTGAAACTGATGGAATTACCCAGCAACTTACCTTCTTATTTATTTTCTGATGTAGTTTACTAAAAAAACACAAGGTGGCAGAAGAGGTATTTTAATAAATTGTTATTTGTGTCACCGAGTCCTAGTACCTTTAAAGTCCTTGCATGTTTCTTGATAGTACAATTTTTTGAATTGTATGTTTTCTGGTGTTCTTGTCAATTTTATTCTAGTGTTTTTGTCAGTCTTGAATGAATGGTCACACTTTCTTCTTTGAGTCAGGTGCTCTATAAATTTGACTGAAGAATTTTAGAGAGTTGTTCTAATAGGGGTGCTTATTTCAAGAATTCAAAGTACATTTATTATTAAAATGTGTATACAGAATACAATTCTGAGATTCGTTCTCCTGCAGGCAGCCATGGAACCTGTTGAAGAAAAAAAAATCAAACAATCAATGCGATGTAACACCCAATGCATCAATATTGGTATAGTATTGGCATGACTATGCCTATTGGTAAATAGTCATAGTAATAGGATTAAAGGGAAAAGAAGGTAAAGAGTTTCTAATATGAGTCCAAAATGATATGAATGTTATGTTTCATACCAAAATGGTCCAAAAAAAGTGGAGGAATTGCTAAATCAGGTTTGAGAAAATGAGAAATCAAATACATTAAGTTCTGATAGAGAAACACTTCAGGGACAATGATCATAGCATTAGAAGATTTAAGTTAAGTATGGAAAAGAAGGAGAAGTCTATAATAATTAATTACAGGAAGGCTAATTTCAAAGGGACAATAGTGAAATTATCCCATGTAATTGGAAACAAATGTTGATAGGCAAAATGTTGTCAGGAAGAGATGGTTCAGGTGTAGTTGAGGCACTATCCCAGAACTCCCTGGATGATGAAAGTTATGGGGGAAAAAATGAGGGGAATAGGCTCGGTATGACAATTGTCAGATTTCTAGTAACAGTGAGAACCAGGCTGATAACAAAAGAGTCAGAAAGGAAGTGAAAAAGTGAAAATTAAAATGAGTTCCAGAGAGAGCACATGAGAAAAGATTAGCAACCATCTTTCTAAGGATTCTATTGGTATATAAATAGTAACAGTAATAGTATAGTAATACATGGAATTGTGAGGTCTATTAATGACAAAAATAAGATCTTGCACATGGATGCTAAGGACACTGTTAAACCACTAAATGAATATTTTTCTCTTGTCTTCACCGGAAGAGGGAGCACTTGCAAAGTAATAGTGCAAGGAGGAGAAAACTGAGACTGTAGATATTTTAACAACTAATAACATGGAGATATTAGAAAAGTTGGTTGAATTATAGTGAGAAAATCATCAGGACTAGATAGGATATATCCTTTGATATTGTGGGTAGTACAGGAGAAAACAGTGGGGGCACTGACTGTAATCTGGAGATGGGCACGGTGCCAAAGGACTGTAGAGCAGAAAGTGTTAGACCTTTGTTCATCAAATGAATAAGGACCTGCCTATTCAATTACAGGTCAATTAATTTAGCCTCAGTAGAGGAAACATTTTTGGAAATAATCCTCCAGGACAGGATTAATAATCACCTGGATAAAAATGAATGAATTAGGGAAAACCAATATATATTTATTAAGAGTAAATCCAATTAGATGAAACCTTTTAATGATGTATAGCGTCGATGAGGATAAGTGTGCATGGACACACAGAAGGTTTTTCATAAGGTGGCACGTGACATACTTATCAGCAAAGTTCATCTGTTTTCATGATTGGAACTTGGTGCTCGGACCACAATTTCTGCATTTGTGATTAACACAAAGCTTGGTAGTTTTGTGAAATGTGATGAAAGTAATAACGGATTGCAGCACATAAACATGCTTGTTAATTAGGCAGATGTTTGGCAGATAGTTTAATGCAGAGAAGTGTGAGGCAATGCATTAAGAGCTATGGAAGCAACAATTCAACTGAACTTTTTCCAATCTAGTGTGCTGCATTTGGTACACACAATATGCTCTCCTCTAAAGAAACCGGGTGATCCCCTAGCTGAAAACATCCATTCAGTTTGCAAGGATGACCCCTACCTGCTGCTTGCCTTTCACTTTAATTCTCCAACCCTCTCTTCTGTGGCCCTTCTGTCTGTAGCATTCTGTGCTGTGCCATTGAGACCCAACATAATCTTAAGGACTAGCACCTCATCATCTTTCTGTTTATGCTCCATCCTTTGCCACTTCCACACTTCCTGTGAATTCACTTTTATTGATTGTATCAAATTGTCTCGTGTGCCTGTAAAGTTTTACATCTGTAATATTAATTAGCTTCTTCTACCACAAACACTACCTGATCTGCTTGCCACTTTAGCATTCTCCTTTCTGTTTCTGCAACAGCTCTGACCTGCATGTTCTCACTGACCATACTCCTTAATCCGTTAACCACTCAGCTCTGTAAATACTGGGATCACCTCAGCACAACAATAGGTTATTATTTGCTGGTTTAATTTATCATATTAGCAGTGATAAAATAACCCAAAAATAAAGTACTGCAACTGCTGGAAATTTGAGATAAAAGCTGAAAGTGTTGGAAATATTTAACAAGTTAGGCAGCATCTGTGGAAAGAGAGCCAACATTCATTTTTCACATTGACTGACTTTACCTTTCCAAAGAAACCACTTGACTTGCTGAGTGTTTTCAGATTTTCTATTCTTATTTTCTTTCTATTCTTTTGTTTTATTTATAACTTCCCCAGTTCTGAGGGATCTCAATCAACCTGAAATGTTAACTATGTTTCCCTCTCCATTTAAGGTTGTCAACTCTAACTCTAATCCGATTGAATATTCTTAATTTATTATGAATTTATTGAACCTTTTCTTCAAAGTTATGCGCCTTCTCGATTCTCTATAGAAATGTACTGCCCTTTGATAACTTGGATTTTGGAAATGCCTGACTGAAGTTGTTCTGCCACTTGTTTCTTTTACTGCGCAGTTTTCGTTGGCCGAAAAGGCTAACTGGAATTCTCATCTACTTTGTTTTGATAGTGAAATCCAGCAAGCTGCTTGCTGGGCGCTGATCATCTGTTACAAATTTAATGTTCAACAGCAATGATTATAGACTGTTCCCAAACACCTTACTGGTAGACACGAGAATCCATCAGTCCTCATTAGAATGTCCAGATGAAGAGGTACACCATGGAATGAAGCGTCTGTTCTCTCGGCAGCAGATCAGGATAGTGGAAAATATATCTTTAGCAAGAGCAATATGAGCCCTTTATCACTTAGGTAATTATCTCAAGAATGGCTCACATGGAGTTTTAAATTACCATATACATGGAGCTCCATGACAACGAATTAGTAGGAAATAAACTTTGATTTTTAGCCTGTCTATTCTTAACATAATATCACTGTTCTAAAACATTCCACATTCCTGTGAAATTTCCTGAATTTAGATATCCCATTTCTTCTTTATATGTGAACACCCTTCTTCTGGAATATATTTTATGCAGCTTAACATCTTTAAGAATATAATCAGATATTCTACTTCAGTTTTTCTGTGTAAAGCAATCAAATTCTATAGCTTAAGTTTATTAATATAGTAAATGACAAAATGAGAATTATTTTTGACATACTGAAGTAGACAGACGACCCTGACCAGCAACCATACCGACATCCCATTTGTTCACAGTTCAAGTCTTTAGTAACTACAGTGCATACTTCTCGATGCTGACAAAAGTGTTATTCACAGCTGTGTTGTAAGTTTTTAAAAAAATCGTACTAAGTCTGCCCTTCCTGGCACAGGGCGCAGGTCAATCCCACAGGCTCCTTAATTCATGTCTTCTAACTCAACACATACCACTTGTCCAACATGTAAAATGTCTCTTCGCAGTGGCTCATTTACCAACTGGAAAAAGTTGCTAAGCCGTTGGTGTGCTTGCAAAGAATTTCTAAGTTAATTTTAGGCAGTTTATTGATTCATCAGTACCGTGTGCATTCAGAAGGTGCATAACCACCAGTCAGTTCTTAATTAATGTTAAAAATGTTTTCTGCTTGGTACAGTAAAGATTTATTTTGGATATTAGTTTTGGTTGACAATGAAGTAACACTGCTCACTGCTGAGTTCAAAGAAGCCTTAGAAGATTAAATGGGCTCTGTGTGGATTTCCATTTTTCTGGTATGATCTACAGTTAGGTACATGGCTTCAAAAATCAGTGACAGCCAGCAACCATGAGCTTACTGCCCAATCAGACTGTGAACTTCTCACAGACAGCAAATCAGGAAGCATTACAATTTTATTAAACTTCTCAAACATTTTACAGAGAACAGAATAAGGATAAAATACCACAGTTACACATCCCGGTGTCACAGAAATGCAAAGGTACAATGATGAATGATTTAGAGCTAAACCTGTGGATCCAGATATATCCTCTTCTATAAAATTCCTGTTTTCAACCAGAACATCAGGAGTGTGGCGTGTGGAAGTCGATGAATAATTATGTCACCCTGAATCATTATAGAGTACCTACCACTATTATGTACGGTAGCATTAAAGATAATTTCCACACATTCAGTTGCAATGAGTAATATCATCTAACACTAGCAGTTTCATCAAGATTTCTCCTCAAAATCCAAGCACTAATGTAACGCATTCAGATCCAAGACCCGGGCTAAACTACTGGGTCTTGATTTGTGATTTTATCAAAAAGTAAGAAATTACTGCTGCTGGAAGTGTAAAATAAAAACTGGAGACAGGAGCTCAAGCAACATCATGCAGAATATCCCTAGCATACTAGGTGTTTATTTGGAACCTTATATCCTTAAGTAACAGATGCGAAGATTGGGCCGGCGAGTAGTGCAAGCTAGGGCAGAGTCGCCACAAACACAAACACTGCCCGTGTTAAACACCCGTACGGAGTTTGAGAAATAGATATTTTGCAAAAATAATTAGTGCTTTCTAGATCTAGAACTTGTATTCTGCTCTTGTTATTCATAATTTTGAACAGACGGTCATTCTTAGGTGTGGGCAGGACTCTAATGCTGAAGGCTGTACTGGGTGGGTGTTTTGCTCATCAGAGGCAGTAGCTGGTTGGAGTAAGTTGGTTTATTATTGTAACATGTACCAAAATACAGTTAAAAACTTTGTTTTGCATGTGATCCATGCAGATCATTTCATCACATCAATGTATTGAGGTAGTATAAGGGAAAACAGCAGAATTGAAAATAAAGTGGTACAAAGAAAGTGCAGTGCAGGCAGACAATAAGGTACAAGGCCATAATGACAACGGGAAAATCTACAGATGCTGGAAGTCCAAACAACACACACAAAATGCTGGAGGAACTCAGCAGGTCAGGCAGCAGCTATAGAAAAGAGTAAACAGTCAATGTTTCAGCCTGAGACCCTCCATCAGGACTGGAGAAAAAAGATGAGAAGTCATAGTAAGAAGGTGGGGAGGGAGGAAGAAAAGCAAGGTAGTAGGTAATAGGTGAAACCGGAAGAGGGGGAGTCGTGAAGTAAAGAGCTGGGAAATTGATTGGTGAAAGAGATAAAGGGCTGGAGAGAGGACATGATGAGGTAAATTATGAGGTCAAGAGTCCATTTTTCGTACTGGGGAGAATTCAATAGATTTCAACAGTGGGAGTGAAACTGTCCTTGAATGTAGTGGTATGTGCTAGATCTTGTGCCTGACCCAGGACGGAGAAATGATGTCAAAGGCAATTAGTGAGACTGAATGTGAAATGATTGTCATGTAATATTTTATTTGTTCAGAAACTTCAAGATTATCTTTCTGTAATATGCTGTTGATTGACAGTCTAGTAATTTCAGATACTGATTGTTTTCTCTCATTTGTACTTCCTCCAGATTGACTCTTATTTCTTGTTCATTATCACTTTCTCTCAGCTTGCGCCACCACCTTGATTCTGCCAATTAATCTTTCTTGCCTTTTTATCTTTTCTAATTTCTCCCCATTTTCTTCGTCTTAAAGCATGCTTAGTTCTTATTTTTTTCTCTGATGAAAATGCTGAAACATTAACTGAGCTGCTCCCTCCACAGATGGTACCTGACCCGGTGAGTATTTCCAGCTGGCAGTGACTATGGGGCTGTTTAGGAGGATAACTCTTCAATTAAAGTGGGGGGGGGGAGAGAGAGGAACTTGACAGCTTTAAGTGTGCTGTGATCAATTACTAATAGAGACTTTGAGTCTTAAGTATTTATAAAATGATAGTGTCAAAATCTTGGCTTGCAGTCAGAAATTTCTATTTTATTAATTAATTGAAAGCAGAATTGTAAACCACTCACAAGGTAGCAATTTAAATTCTTGCAACAATGTTTTCTTATAAAATTCTTCAAATGTTTTGTTTATGCAGAAGGTTCCAGATGAAGATCACAACATTAAAATTTTGCTAGATCACTGCTGTGCAGATGCTTTCCACTCAGGTCTTGTTAACCTTGTCGCTATGGTAACAGCTTGGCTGTCCTGCTCTATTCTAATCACATTGCAATACCAGCCTCCCCTGAGGGCATCAAGTGCAGCTTTTATCCTGGTTATTTAATACAACACTCAGTTGTGCAGAGTAGGTTGTAAATTTTGTCTTAGCTAACTTAAATTCTGTGCATTTTTGTTTTCCATCACTAATTTTGATTTTATTATAGACAATAGACAATAGGTGCAGAAGTAGACCATTCGGCCCTTCGAGCCTGCACTGCCATTCTGAGATCATGGCTGATCATCTACTATCAATACCCGGTTCCTGCCTTGTCCCCATATCCCTTGATTCCCCTATCCATAAGATACCTATCTAGCTCCTTCTTGAAAGCATCCAGAGAATAGGCCTCCATTGCCTTCCGAGGCAGTGCATTCCAGGCCCCCACAACTCTCTGGGAGAAGAAGTTTTTCCTTAACTCTGTCCTAAATGACCTACCCCTTATTCTCAAACCATGCCCTCTGGTACTGGACTCTCCCAGCATCTGGAACATATTTCCTGCCTCTATCTTGTCCAATCCCTTAATAATCTTATATGTTGCAATCAGATCCCCTCTCAATCTCCTTAATTCCAGCGTGTACAAGCCCAGTCTCTCTAACCTCTCTGCGTAAGACAGTCCTGACATCCCAGGAATTAACCTTGTGAATCTATGCTACACTTCCTCTGCAGCCAGGATGTCCTTCCTTAACCCTGGAGACCAAAACTGTACACAATACTCCAGGTGTGGTCTCACCAGGGCCCTGTACAAATGCAAGAGGATTTCCTTGCTCTTGTACTCAATTCCCTTTGTAATAAAGGCCAACATTCCATTAGCCTTCTTCACTGCCTGCTGCACTTGCTCATTCACCTTCAGTGACTGATGAACAAGGACTTCTAGATCTCTTTGTATTTCTCCCTTATCTAACTTTACACCGTTCAGATAATAATCTGCCTTCCTGTTCTTACTCCCAAAGTGGATAACTTCACACTTATTCACATTAAACGTCATCTGCCAAGTATCTGCCCACTCACCCAGCCTATCCAAGTCACCCTGAATTCTCCTAACATCCTCATCACATGTCACACTGCCACCCAGCTTAGTATCATCAGCAAAGTTGCTGATGTTAATCTCAATGCCTTCATCTAAATCATTGACGTAAATCGTAAACAGCTGTGGTCCCAATACCGAGCCCTGTGGCACCCCACTAGTTACCACCTGCCATTCCGAGAAACACCCATTCACTGCTACCCTTTGCTTTCTATCTGCCAACCAGTTTTCTATCCATGTCAATGTCTTCCCCCCAATGCCATGAGCTTTGATTTTACCCACCAATCTCCTATGTGGGACCTTATCAAATGCCTTCTGAAAATTGAGGTACACTACATCCACTGGATCTCCCAGGTACAAATAAGGTAACTACAGGGTGGGAAATTTTAAGGGACTGGATTTAGGCACATTTAGAAAGGCAGGGCTAGTCAGCAGGCTTCATGTCGCACTCATTTGATACAGTTTTTGAGGAGGTAACGAAATAAATTGATGAAGTGACGGTGATCGATGTTGTCTAAGTGCCTTCGGTCAGGCATTTGACAAAGTCTCATACAATAGGCTGTTCCAGAAGGCAAGAGCACATGGGCTCCAAGGTGATCTGACTAATTGAATCCAAAAATGGTTTGGTGGTATGAGGAAGAGTGTAGTAGTGGATGGATGTTTTTCTGATTGACGATGACTAGTGGTGTACAACAGGGATCAGTGCTGGGACTTCTGCTGTTTGTGATGTACAGTATATTAACAGATGGATCTGAATGTGCAAGGTAAAATATTTTGTGAAGTAAAATAGAGTGAACAGTAAGGACTAAGGAATGGTTAATGAAAAGGGAGACAGAGGAGTCCAAGTCCATAGTTCCTTGTAAGTGGAAACACAAGTCAAAAGGGTGGTAAAGAAGTTGTTTTGTCACGCTTGCCTTAATTGGGACTTACAGTATGTCACAATTTTACAAACACTGCTTAGGCCACTAGAAATGTTGTGCGCATTTCTGGTCACCCTTGTGAAGAATGTGTTGCACTGTAGAGAGTGCCTGGAATGGACAACTGTAGTTAGGGAGAGAGATTAGATAAATTGGGCTTGTTTTTCCTGTAGCAAAGGAGGCTGAAGGATGAGTATATGATATCCTGACAAAGGAGTATAAGATTATGAAGACATAGAGTGGATACTCAGAATTTTTTCCGATGGTAGGGGAATGAAAAACAAGAAGGTATAAGTTTAAAGTGAGAGGAAGGAGTTTTAACGTGTAGGTCATTTTTAAAAATAGAGTAATTGATATTTGGAACCCCAAGGAGACAGTGGATTTAAATACAATCATCATGTTAAAGAGGCATTTAGAAAAAGGTATAGAAGGATAAGGTCCTAATGCAGGCAAATTATATTATTGTAAGTAGGCAAAACAATTGCATGGCAGCAGTGAGCCAAAAGACCTTTTTCTATAATACATAATTATGTAACCCTACGTTTGAAAAATACATATAATAGGTTATTACTGAATTGTTGTCCTACAGTCTGGATGACCAACAGAAAGCATGTACCCTAAGTCTTGTTCCTGATTAAAGACAGATATAAAATGATATCCTGAGCTGATATGTGCTTGAATGGAGCATCTTGTTCAAATAAATTGGATCTTGAAAATTAGAATATTTTTAAATACCTAAGCACGAGTGAAATTCAGAATAACATACATTTTCATTGATGTCCACTTTCAGGTCCTTTTCAACAGACATATTATATATGACGTTAATTACCTGCAACAATACCAGTAATACGAGGCTCATTACCCACAAACTTCAAACAAGTTAACGGCTAACACACTCTTAAGAAAATGGAAAATGTACTAAGATTGGCATGATCAAAATAATGTACCTTGGTATTCTGCTTTGGCAATATTTCACATACTTATTTTGGTGTAGGTGGGAATCGAAATACTTTCATTGTCCCCAATGTTAAGCTTTTAGATCCATTTCCATTAAGGTGAAGTACGTAACCAGCAGCAACCTGGCAAAATGTGATTGAAGATTGGTTCACAGTTGCCATCTCAGGATCCCTTGGGTAAGTGAGAGTGAGGTGACCTTACTGGAATAAAGAGTTAGGGTTTGCTGTGGCTATACTGGGAATGATAAATATAATTGGGAAAGGACACTGGAAATCAGAATGTAGAAATTTACTGATAGCCCATTTGGCCAGACTGGACTTTGTCAAAAATGTTTAGGCATTTACAAACTGGTTCCATTCAAGATATACTGTATGTTGTATGAGACCACTGGTGCCATACTTTGCAGACAGAATAACTAGGAACTGCAATTATGTACAATATTTGTCCTACCACAACTGGCTTTGCCACTGTTATTTAACAGAGCATCAAGATGAGAGAAGTACAGTTATTGTCTAATACACAATGTCACTTAAAGCTAGTAAACACTAGCTGACAGATTACAGTGGAAGGCTATGAGAATATGAATAGAGCATATTATAAGCAAATTGAATCAAGAATTCCATTGCTGAAGCTAATATGGCTATGTCCTATTGTACAGCCTTTATGAAGTATTGCGTGTGATAGTTGCATGCAGAATACCAAACAGTCATGCTCTCAGAATGTAAGTCAACATATTTATAGCCATTTATACTGGTCAGAACTTGTTAAACTTCTCAAGCTGCAACTGTAGTTCAGCCTCTTCAATTCAGTATCATGCCCATTCGTTTGTGATACTCCAAGGAGGATGTGGTGTGTTTCCAAAAATGGAAGTGACTTTTTAACTATTGGCTAATAAAATGCTTCTGTAACTGCTTGAACTTTAATAAAGGCAGAAAACCTGGGAAAAACCCAGCAGGTCATGAAGTATCTGCTACCTGACCTCCTGACTACTTTCACCATAATGAAACCTTGATACACTTTATAAAAATCTAGGAAAATACTTAATTGCAGCTCCCCAATTGCAGAGGAGAAGAAGCTGTTCCTGAATCACCGAGTGTGTGCTTTCAGGCTTCTGACGCTCCTTCCCGATGGCAGCAGTGTGAAGAGGGCATTTCCTGGGTGGTGGGGGCCGTTAAAGATGGATGCCGCCTTCCTAAGGCATTGCTCCTTGAAGATAGCTTGGGTACTGTGGAGGCTGGTACCCCAGAGCTGACTGATTTTACAAGTTTCTGCAACTTATTTCAATCTTGTGCAACCTTTTATGCCCAGAACATACATCAGTACAACACCATTTATCTCCAGTTCACACAGCCTCTTGAAATCCATCTGAACTCCTCCCTCCATCACAAGGCCATATTAATAAAGCTCCCTACCTAAGAGCAATGTGGAAGTACCTTCATCAGAAGTACTGTAGTAGTTCAAAAAGACATCTCCTATCACCATCTCAAGGTATAATTGTGGTGGCCTTGTCAATCATGTCTAAATTTCTGGAATGAATCAAACTTGGATGTAAACCCATTCCACCATCTTATCCTTCCTTTGTTGTTGATTCCGTTAGTGTTAAGTTAGTCACTATTGTTGAAAACAAGTACAGACTGAATCAATATTATTATATCTGATCAGATTAAAGAAAACCTCATTGAAAAACCATGTTGAGAGATTTTACATTGGAGAAAGGCCAATTTTGATGGTATCAGAAATGATCTGGCAAGTGTGGATTGGGACAGGCTGTTTTCTGGCAAAGGTAAACTTGGTAAGTGGGAGGTATTCAAAAGTGAAAATTTGAGACTACAAAGCTTGTATGTGCCTGTCAGAATAAAAAGTAAAGATAACCTTGGTTTTCAAGAGGTACTGAGGCCCTGGTTAAGAAAAAAAGGAGGTGCATAGCAGGAAAAGGCAGGTAGGAGCAAATGAGGTACTTATGGAGTACAAGAAATGCAGGAGAGCTCTTAAGTAAATCAGGAGGACTGAAAGAAGGCATGAGGTTGCTCTAGCAGAATCAGGTTTAATATCACCAAATTATCTCGTGAAATTTGTTAACCTTATGGCAGCAGTACAAGGAAATGCATGATAAATAAATATTGAGAAAAAAACTGAATTACATTAAGTATATATATGTTTATTAAATAGTTAAATTAAAATAAGTAGTGCAAAATAACAAATAAAAAAATAGTGAGTTAGTGTTCACGGGTTCAATGTCCATTCAGAAATCAGGTGGCAGAGGAGAAGAAGCTGTTCCTGAATCGCTGAGTGTGTGCTTTCAGGCTTCTGACGCTCCTTCCCGATGGCAGCAGTGTGAAGAGGGCATTTCCTGGGTGGTCGGGGCCGTTAAAGATGGATGCTACCTTCCTAAGGCATTGCTCCTTGAAGATAGCTTGGATACTGTGGAGGCTGGTACCCCAGAGCTGACTGATTTTATAGGTTTCTGCAACTTATCTCAATGTGTGCAGTAGCCCCCTCCCCGTACCAGACGCTGATGCAGCCAGTCAGAATGCTCTCCATGGAAGATTTTGAGTCCTAAGAGCTTCTACTGATATGTTCAGAACAAAATGATTACAAGGGACAAAATCAGGAAGATCAGAATGGTAATCTATGCATGGAGCTGAAAGAGATGGGAGAGATCTTAAATGGAACTTTTGCATCTGTATTTACTCAGGAGAGAGACACAGAATCTGTAGACATGAGGCAAAGCAGCATCAACTTCATAGACCCGATACAGATTACAGAGGAGGAGATGTTTGCTGTCTTGAGGCAAGTTGGGGTGGATAAATCCCCAGGGTCTGACACAGTGTTCCCTCAGATCCTGTGGCAGGCAAGTGCAGAAATTGTAGGAGACTATTTAAATCAGAGAGATTTAAATCATCCTTAGCAACAGGTGAGAACAGATTAGAGGATAGCTAATGTTGTTCTGCTGTTTAAGAAGGGCTCTAAAAATAAACCAAGGAATTATAGACCTGACGTCAGTTGTGGGAAGGTTATTGAAAGGTATTTGGAAGGGATTGGATATATGAGTACTTGGATAGACATGAACTTATTAAGGATAGTCAGCATAGCAATGCGCGCGGTAGGCCATGTCTAACCAATCTTGTAGAGTTTTTCGAGGAAGTTACTAGGAAAGTTGATGAAGGCAAGGCAGTGGATGTTGTCCACATGGAATTTAGCAAGGCATGGGACCTTAGCACTCAAGTCGCTCAGCATTCAAGATGAGGTAGTAAATTGGATTAGACATTGACTTTGTGAGAGAAGGCAATGAGCAGTAGTAGATGGTTGTCTTTCTGACTGGAAGCCTGTACTAATGGAGTCCTGCAGGGATTGGTGCTGGGTCCATTGTTGTTTGTTGTTATATCACTGATCTGGATGATAATGTGGTTTACTGGAATAGCAAATTGGCAGACTACACCAAGATTGGGGGTGTATTGGACAGTGTGGAAGACCATCAGAGCTTGCTACATGATCTGGACCAGCTAGAAAAATGGGCTGAAAGATGCAGATGGAATTCAATACAGTAAATTGGGTTGTGTTACAATTCAGCTGGACTAACCTGGGTCTTACACAGTGAATGGTAGGGCACTGAGGAGTATAGTAGAACAAAGGGATCTGGGAATACAGGCCCTTAATTCATTGAAAGTGGCGGCACTGATAGGTGGGGTTGTAAAGAAAGTTTTTGGCTCATTGGCCTTCATAAATCAATGTATTGAGTACAGGAGATGGAATGTTATGATGTGGTCATACTGTATAAGAGATTGGTGAGGCCTAATTTGGAGTACTGTGTACAGTTTTGGTCAAGTAATTAAGTTTGAAAGAGTGCAGAGAAAACTTACAAGGATGTTGCTGGGACTGGAGGACCTGAGTTATATGGAAAGATTGAATAGGTTAGGACTTTATTCTTGGAACATAGAAGATTGAGGGGAGATTTGATAGAGATATACAAAATAATGAGGGGTATAAATAGGTAAAATGCAAGCAGGCTTTTCCCACTGAGGTTGGTGGGATTACAACCAGAGGCCATGGGTTAAGGGTGAAAGGTGAAAAGTTTAAGAGCAACTTAAGGGGAAACTTCTTCATTGAGAGGATCAGCTCAAGTGGTGCATGAAAGCTTGATTTAAATGTTTAAGAGAAGTTTGGACAGATATGTGGATGGTAGGGGCATAGAAGGCTATGGTCTGGGTGCAGGTCGATGGCTGAAGGCAGCTTAAATGGTTTGTCACAGACTAAATGGGCCAAAGGACCTGTTTCTGGCCGTACTTTTCTATAACTCTATGACTCTATAATCACCGTTGTAATGGCCAACATACCCATAATGCTTTTTCTGTGCATAGTTCTGCTCGATTTGTCTTTGGTGTTGAAAGCTGTAGCCACCAACATTGGCGGAGGCCGTAGGTTATCTGTAGTCCCAGCAAGTCAGGTTTTGGAATATTCCATTTCATCTTAAATCCCAGGCAGCATCAAACATACAAGCGGAGTGGCAGTGGTGAGATTACACATACTGTCACGCTGAGACCCAAGGGGGTCACATGAGTAGCAGTTCTTCTATTAGTTTTAAGGAGTGTAAAGGAACACAACTTAACACACCACTTGACTATGAACGTAAGAATGAAAAGGCATTGCTCGGTAAATACTTCCTTTCTCATGAATAAAATTAATTTTGATATATAAAAAATATCATCCTGAGAAAGGACAGCATGGTAGTGTAGTGGTTAGCACAACGCTTTACAGTACCAGCGACCTGGGTTCAATTCCTGCCACTACCCGTGAGAAGTTTGTAGGTTCTCCCTGTGACCACATGGGTTTCATCTGGGTGCTCCGGTTTCCTCCCACAGTCCAAAGACATACTGGTTGGTAGGTTAATTGGGCACTGTAAATTGTCCTGTGATTAGGCTAGGATTAAATCGGGGGATTGCTGGTGGTGCAGATCGAAGGGCCGGAATAAAAATAAATACATTTCTATTCTAAGCAGCCTCATTCTCTAAGAACAGCAACTCAACATTGCGAGTAGTCTGTTAGGGAGCTTTCTGCTTGGTGTGTCATGGTAGCCTTAATATCCCTTTAAACATTGGTAACCCGATCCTTAATGTCAGATGTCTGAACTCTCTCACTAGCAGTCAGGTTTCGGTTGACTTCTGACTGTGCTGCAGTGGAGGATGAGACATTGCCCATCTGATGTTGTGCAATTGTTGAATCTGCAAGGGCTGAAATAGAATTGGTTGCCTTTTCCATGCAGGAAGTAGTGGGGTCCAAGTTCTGGAAAAGCCTGGATTGGGATCTGTCCATGTTCCTTACATTGCACAGATGCTTTATGAAGGATCTGACAATGCATCCAACTTTTTATTGTCCTGATGTCCCGAAGTGCCGACTGTTTATCAGATGCTGCCTGGCCTGTTGTGTTCCTGCAGCATTCTTTGTGTTGCTCTGGATTTCCAGAACCTGCAGAATCACTTGTGTTTACAGCTTCTCATTGTACTTGCCCAGCACTCTTCATCTGCAAGGTGCCTTGTAAAAGTTCTTGTCTGAGCCATCTGGTGAATTCTCACACTGAGACTACTTGATCACCAGCCATTCATGGTGATCCTGCTTTTCAATCACTCTGAAGAAGGAGCCAGTGTCCAAACTGGTGGCTGTTTTCTATTCGCATTCTTCACTCACTTGCCCCGAATTGTACTTGACCAGGTACTCGTTCCTGTCTTCATGAAAGTAAAGGGAACTTAGATGTCGGAGGGAGTGATATGGACAGGTGCTACCTGCGCCTTTCAAAGCAGAAGAGAATGTGGTAAGCAGGGAAAGTAGGGTGAGGGAAGGCCATCATCCATCATCACTACTGGCCTTGGACTCAGTGGCTGGTATTCCAATAACTCCCAACGTGCTCTCACTTGCAATGTTGTGTGGGCTAAGCCCTTGATCCTGCATGTATTGCCTGTTTGCACCTTTTTGGAGGATCCTTAATGTTTTTTCTGCAACATAAAGGGAGTGTCATACCGTGTGTCTGGGAGATGTTTGGGCATTTTGGAATGAGTGTGGAAACTGTGTGTGAGGCATGAAGTATAAGTATGTGAGGGATTGGTGGGCTGTATGAATGGTAGATAGGAATCCTAACTGAAGGCAGATTGTTGGTAGCTGTGTATGTGTTTTCTTTAGCATAAGCAAAGCTGTTTGCAGAATTGATGATGTCATGATGTCTTCCTTGATATGGTTGTGAGGCCAATAACATTTTTAAGACACTGTGTCCAAATTATAACGCTTCACCTAATTAGTGCACTCCCCTTATCCTCTTTGATTATCAGCTTGGAGGATTTCCTGGATTTTTCTCTGATTTCCAGCTTTTTGACCTAAGTATCCAAAGTCACTTCAGAAAATGGAGGTACCTCACTGACCCACGCTTTCGAGATGCTTATTACTCTCTACTCTCAATTTGAGGTGCTTCAGTCGGAACAAAATAGTTATAGCTTGTGCTAGCTACTCAGGATATTGGCTTGGGTGAACCTATGCTTTGTCAGTAAACAGTACGATTTGTTATTACAGATGCTGAAGCAAGAGCACAAATATTATGTCTGCTCTGTGCTAGGTTAAAAGCTTTCAAGTATTTTCCAATTCCTCTTCCACTTCTTTGTTGGAAAACTGAAATAATAAGTGCAATCTGGTTGCTATAATGGTTATAATGAGAATAGCAAGATTCTTAGTTAAATGGAACAGAGCAATATACATCTAAACTTTTGTAATCAAATGGGAATTGGATTTATGTAAATTTATGGATCTTAAATATTCCAAATGCACATTGCTAGAAAACGAAGATAAAACGGCACCTGTGAAAAAGTAGAAGCAGAAAAAAAATGAGTGGAAAGTCTAAAGAAGCAGTTGAGGTCATTTAATTCCCGGAAGGAATTTATGTAGTAATGGTTCCCTGATGTGGATGTGAACAATGTAAGTAACAATGGAGCAAAGCAACAATATATCCAAAGCAACAATATAAAAGTAAATAAAGGAGTTAAAATTATAAGGGTAAAAGTTTTTTGTAGCTTTAATGAAGTTGTCATTATAGCTGGTGAGTAAAGAACAAGAAACACGCCTGATAAACTTTTTCCTAGGCTGTGATAAAAAAAAATGAAGAAATGTGATTTTCCAGGGATGATGTAAGGTTCGTGTTGCATGTGGAGAACTTCTACTTTGAATCTAAGATGTTAAAAAGCAAGATAAATATATGGTGGTTTAAAGTGAAAGATGCAAAATGATAGTATCCATATTCATCTGGAGTGACTGTGTAGCATTTACAAATTTGAGAAGTAACTTCATAGCAAAACTAGGAAACTTAATAAAAGCAATCTGTAGCCATGATTTTTATACATGTCCTCTGATTTGTCCTTTCTCTATGGGAAAGTGCTTTTTCTTATGTGTTTTGAATTGAGGTTCTGGGTGGTTTTGGACCCCTTATCTATGAAAGGCTTAGCTGGCATTGGAGAGGGTGCAGATAAAGTTCACAAGAATGATCCCAGAAATGAAAGGGATAATGTATGAAGAGCATCTGTACTCTCTGGAGTTTAGTGGAATGAGGGGATCTCACTGAAACCTATTGAATGTGAATAGGCCTAGATATATTAGATGTGAAGATATTTCATATAGTGGTGAAGTCTAGGACCAGAGAGCACAGCCTCAGATGGAAGGATGTCCTTCTAAAACAGAGATGAGGAGGAAGTTCTTTATCCAGAGGATGGCAAATCTGTGGAATTCACTGCCACAGGCTGCTGTGGAGGCCAAATCATTGGGTATCCGTGTTTAAGGCAGAGGTCGATAGGTTCATGATTAGCAAGGTTAAGAGGAGACTGCAGGAGAATGGGGTTGAGAGGGATAATAAATCAGTCATGATGAAATGACGGACCAGACACGATGGGCCAAATGGCCTAATTCTACTCCTATGTCTTACAGTTTAAATTAAACTTGGAATTCACTAGACTGATGGAGTTACTTCTCCAACATGGCAATAAGATGTTCTGGCCCCCTGGTCCAAATGCCCAGTAACACCTTAAATATTAAATGTATCTCTGCGTCAACAAAAGATAAATCCAAGTTGGAGATGGAAATCCATATTTAATTTGTGAAGTCAAGTTTTAAGATGAAGAAGGTAATTTCCCAGATATTTTTGGCTTTAAAAAATATCAAAGTTGGCCAAGTTCAGACCTTGTACTAAATTGTTGATTTCCCCCAGACACAAGTTGGTAAAGGAGTTAAAATCTGATAATTAAGTTGCCTGCTAACACTTGTTATAGAGACTGCTTCACGCTTTGTTGGCCAGTGTTTCAACTCTGCTATCAGCACCCCATATAAAGAAGAAATTAACTTGTTGCTGAGGACCATAAACATTGCTTAAAGTCATGCTGAGCCTTAACTGTTTGATGGCCCAGGACTAAAGGAAATGTAATAGACATAAAGACACTTTCTGAGACACTTTGTCAAAATTACCAACAGACATTTTTCCAATAAATTTTCTAAGAGGAACATCTAAAATTAAAGTGCGTTATCGACCACACCTTATTAGACAGGTAATATAAAGGACATATTTAGCTAATGGAACTCTGCTATGAGACATTGGAGAAGGAATGTAGGACTATACAGGGGAGGGAGAGTAGTGCCTACTGCAGTAGAAGAGAAAACCATAAAGTCAAAGGGGTTCGGATAGGATCTTCATATCATAGCTTCCCAAATAATCATGATCAGCAGAACCTAGAGTGTTGCCTCTGAAAAAATGTGAACCTTTTTTTCTTTGGTTATGGACATTGCTGAAGCATACCTTCAGTGGAAGAGGATTTATGGAGTTCATATTTCTGTTCCACAAAGTGTGCTTCTTATCATTACTGAACTAGTAAACGTGGTGGCTAGAAGTGCACCCGGGCTGGCAGCACCCACACTGTGTGTTATGGCAGAATCACTTCATTGTTTTGCTATAAGTACTCAGTAGGTCTTGGAGCATCTGTGGAGAGGAGGGACGGAGCTAATAAAAAATGTGGTTTTATTGGAGACATTTGGAACATTAACGACAACAAGGTTTAGCTCTCAGATGAACTCAATGCTCACTTTAGGCACTTTCATGAACCCCCAGCCCTCACGACCCTGTGAGTTCAGTCTCTGAGCTCAACATCAAAGCATCTTTCAAGAGGATGAACCCGTGGAAATACTGCCCCAGACGGTATACCTGGACGAGTGCTGAAAACCTGTGCTAACCAACTGGTTCGACTGTTTATGGACTTCTACAACCTGTCAGGTCAGCAATATAAGGTACCCACCTGCTCCAAGTAGGTTTCAATTATACCAACACCCAGGAAGAATGTGGTAACCTGTCTCAATGACTATCATCCAATGTGATGAGGTGTTTTCAGGGGTTGGTGATGAAGCATATCAACTCCCTCTTGAAGAGTGATCTGCATCTGCTCCACTTTGCCCACTGTCACAACAGATCAACAGCAGATGCCATTTTATTGGCCTTTCACTCAGCTATGGAACACCTGGACATTGAAGGTGATTATATCCGGAACCCTTCATTGAGTACAGCTTAGCGTTCAACACTATCATACCCTCGAAACTAACCACTAAGTGGCAAGACCTAGACTTCGATACCTCCCAGTGCAACTGGATCTTCAATCTCCTCACATGGAGACCCAATTGAGTATGGATTTGCAAAAACATCTCCTTGACAATCACCACCAGCACAGGTGAACCACAAGTATGTGTGTTTAGCTCCTGCTCTACTCATTTTATACCTAAGATTCTGTGGCCAAGTACAGTGCCAATGCCATTTGCTGAGGATACCATGTTGTTGGCTGAGTCAAAGTTGGGGAACTAATCAGCAAATTGGAGGGAAATTGAAAATCTAGTTGAATGGTGCCACAACAATTACCTCTCACTCAACATCAATAAAACCAAAGGGTTGATTATTGGAACAAGAAGCTGAAGGTCCATGAGCCAGTCCTCATTAGCAGACCTGAGGCAGAGAGGGTCAGTAACTTTAAATTCCTTACCATTGGCAGAGGATCTGTCTATGGACCAGCACATCAGTGCTATCATAAAGAAAGCATAACAGTACTTCAAAGTTTGTGTAGCTTCATCATGTCACCTGAAACTTGGACAAACTTCGGTAGATGCAGACTGGAGAGTACCCTATCTGGCTGCAGCATGGCCTAGCATAGAAACACTAATGCCTAGGAACAGAATAGTCTACAGAAAGTGGTGGACACTCCCCAGTCCATAAACAGCATTGGGCACATTTACAGGAAGCGCTGCCACAAGAAAGCAGCATCCATCAACAAAGAATCTCACCATCCAGGCCATGCTCTCTTCTTGCTACTATCTTCAGGTAGGATATACAGAACTCTTAGGTCCCACACCACCGGGGTCAAGAACAGTTATTTCCCTCAACCATGAGGTTCCTGAACTGTCATGGTTAAGTTCACTTGTCACAACTCACATTCCTCAATCTACAGACTCACTTTCAAGGACTCTACATTTTCAGTCCTGAAGAGGGGTCTCAGCCCGATATATTGACTATTTATTCATTTCCATAGATGCAGCCAGATCTGCTGAGTTCTTCCAGCATTTTGTGTGTGTTGCTTTGGATTTCCAGCATCTGCAGGCTTTCTTATGTTTATATATATATATATACTTGGAACTACTGATGGAAATGATTTCTAGCTGTAGATGTTTATTTAGTACTTGCAGGTATATTCCAATTATGGTACAAGCAACTAGCCCCAAAACACCAGATTTTCAAACAGAGGAGCCTTAATAGCAGTGGACCCACTGAGCACGTGTTTAACCCGTTCACTAGAAATTCCTTTACTATTTTCCTTGATTTTGACAGATTTTTTAAAATGGTGGTCATGCACTGGAGAATGGATTCAGTTGCTGTAGCAGCAATTATTATCTCTTGTTTTGGTCTGAGAGTTCAATGATGTGGATCCACTTGTGAGCAAATCAAGTACACAGACCACAGTTAACTTGGCAGTAACACTGTTGTTAGGGCTGAAAGAATGAAAGAGCTTATTTAATCATTAAAAATTTGGATAATTTCAACAAGAATGTAATCTTCAGTGTTGTTAAGACAGAATACAGTATATTTATACCAGTAAACCTTGAATGCAAATTTTTAAAGTCACTTATTTTAAAATTATAAAGCTAATGTATTAATACATGTTGAAAATACTCAAACATCCTACTTTTTCATTACCAAATAATCACATTCACTATGCCCATGACTGGAAAATCCTCTGTTCCTTAAAGGACAATGAATCTTAGTTTATTTCTAAAACAAATGCTGGTGAATGTTTTATTGATATGCAAACTGTGCACCAGCAATGACAATTGAGAACTACATTTAGCCAAAGTTGTATAAGATGAGGTAGCATAAGTCTTAGGATGAAAATACCACTCTTCAGAGTAAACTTGCTACTGTCCTAAATTGTATTGAGGCTCTCGAGTTTCAAAGTAAATATTGCATTGCTAAGTCTCCCTGTAGTTTCTGGCTTCCTACATGGGGTTGTGGGGGTGGGGGGGGGGGTGTGGGAGGGAAGTTCTCATCATATACCAGAAGGTCAGACAGAGAGAGGCCCATGTAAGGTGAAGCTCTGAAGCTACACTTCAGCACCAAGCCATAAATGTGTCTGGTTTAACATTGCAGACAAAATCTCATTATAACACCAGATCTAAATACAGCAGTGGCATTCTCTTTTAACCTAATGAGTTTTGGATTGAATGTAGGTTGTAATATGAAGTGGTGGCAGCTCACTCATTCCAAAACCTTAAATTCACTTTTAGCTTGAACTTGAGAAACCATGAGCGCAGCTGTTCTGAACTTTATCCTGATGCGACTTGATTAACGAATATAGTTAATTATGGGTTTGAACTAGGTCATTCCTCTGGTATTTTACCTACTTTTTATTTATTCCTGTCTCGTCTATCCTGAAGCCAAGGGCAATAGCATAGGTTCAGCATTTTTAAGTACAGTACATCCCCATAACTAGATCAATTGTCTAAACGTGTGAAGTTTTTGACTCTCTGAGGTTATCCTAGTCTCCAGGAGTGCAAAAATAATCTTAAGTACTTCCCTGTATTAACAGGAAAGTTAATACTTTATTAAAACTTTGTCACTTTCTTTCAATATCTCTCTTATTGGAAAGCATAATGAGTGATGGAAAAACAAACGACTGGCAGACCAGCTGAATCTGGAAGGCTATGTAATAAAATCTCTAGGAATGTACCAAAACAGTATTTGAAACCCTGAAATCAATTTAAAAATATGATAATGTCATTCACATCCTTCAAGCTTATGAACCCAAATTAATTTTTATTTTCAATATCTTTTGAGACCTCTTTCCAACAAGGAGCTAATGCCAATTTTCAGGGAGAGTATAGCTGAAGAATATATTAGATCTTTCATGAGCACAACTCCAGCTGTTGGTAGAATCTGAGCTTTGACCATAATACTTTCCAGCCTGATCCATATCACTCTTGATTTTCACATAATCTCTGTCTATCTCAGCTTTGATTATATCTGAGCTTTGACCATAATACTTTCCAGCCTGATCCATATCACACATAATTTTCCCATAATCTCTATCTCTTTCAGCTTTGATTATATTGTGGAAGAGTGTTCCAAAGCAGAAATTCTCCCTCACAGTCTTAAATGGCCAGATATTTACTCTTTTCAATCTTTCCTTGTCAGACAAACTGCACCCCGCCCCCTTCCCACCTCCTCCTCATCTCTGGAATTAACACTATGATATCTTAAGGGTTTTTAATGTCAATATTGACACTACTGTCTCCAGTTATCAGCTAATTTCTTTTATATATATATATATAGAATTTGCTGCCTAAATTTGCATTTGCTAATATTCTCCTAGCTGCCCTTCAATCCACTACTTACTAATCTGAACTCATATGAAACTTTGCTTCCTGTACCCTAACTCACTTACTGATGAATAAACAATGTCTCTTATTTAATTTCTGCACAACTTATGAAAATATTGATTTGACCTCCAGCTCTGGTCTCCAACAACTTCCTGATATTCCTTTTGCATTGGTAGTCGATCTGCTGAGACAGTTGTTGCTTGATTGGTTACATTCTCACCATTAAACCAGAAGATTTCTGTATAAAAGACCTGGGCACAAACTTCTTTGCAGTACTGAGCCCATGCTGCATTGTCACTGGTGCCATTCTTTAGGTTAGATGTTAAAGCAGGGCCTTCTTTGATCTCATTGTTGGGTGTAGGAGAATGAGCAAAAGAGACTTCCCAAATGTTTGGACCAATATTTATCACAGTCAGTTTTTCTAAATAAATATCAGCACATTGTTTGTACTGTCCTCAGACCGAATGTTATTAAGACCAGCAACTGTGGTCTCCAGTGGTTCTCAATGGAAACAGAAATACAAACTGATCTTTTTTGCTTTTATCTGTCAAGGGCCTCAGCACTGAAATTTCCTCCCTAAAGCCCTCCAACTCTTCTTCCTCATTTAAGACCACCCTTTTAATTTACAGCCGAGGTTAAAGCGAGGCTTTGGTCTTCCTTTCTGATAATATCTTTGTTGATTTTTCAATTCCTGTTCCATTACTGTGAGGGATAACACTTGCAAGTTGCTTTTGTAGTTTGTTAACTTTAAGTGTACTGTTCACTGATAACAAAATAATTCAGTTCAGTCCAGACAGTGTCAAAACATTAATTATTAGACCAGGAATCTTATCCTGTGCTGCTGCCTTAACCTCACTAGAACAGAGAAGAAGCACTATTTCTATAACCCACCCCGCTGTATTTCCAGCGAATTTAAGGTGTTCATGAGAAGGAAATTCCCAGCCTATGACTGAAGTTGTGGTTAACATTTTGCATTAATATAACTCTCAAACCTGGGACGTAATCCTCTAGATATTCTTTTGCAGATATTGTGATGGATGGTGTGCATATGATGTATGTGCTTATGGAGAATTTAGTTAGAAAGTCAAACATGAAAGGCCACTATTTTCTAGCAGCTGCTTGTGTCCCTTCATGATTTCTGCTGTACTACCCACCCTTAGAATTAGTAATATATGTATTTGCACAGACATTAAAAATTGGCAACAATGACACGAATAGAGCTCATGTGAAGCATGAAAAATTAAATTTCTGTCAAACAAGAAATTGTTTGTGAGCTGGACAGTGTTGGTGATCAGAGTGGCGGTCTGAGACACTGACAGTATCGTGGAGTATAATGACACCTAAGCCTGATGAGAGGTGGCGTTAAAGAGGAATAAAGAAGTTATCCAGTACAAGGTACATACATGACGGGCAGTGTAAAGTGACAAAGTGATAACAAAGGCTCGAGGTTCAAAGCCAAAACTGAAGCACATGGGTGAGTCTATTGTAGATGGAATTTAAATTATTGTAAATTTTTAAAATATTAATAAAAAGGAAATACATGTAAAACCCGTAAGTTAGTCAAAATAGTGAATGAAAGGAAATCCAGTAGTACGATATCTTCATAGAAGGAATTTTTTTATGGGTAAGAAATTACAGCAAGGATATGTAAACAGTTTGAAGCCAGCGAGACCCACAGAGAACTGAACGCAAGGCAACTGAAGACCCAAGAACAATAACAGAAGTCTTAACATCTTCAAAAGTGTGAGTAAATGGTTAACATACTTTCATGAACTTTGCTAAAGGAAAAGCTTGCTCAATAATGGGCAAGGAATCATAATTAAGTCAGTTCAGCCAAGTTTCAGTAATAAATAGTACAGTGATCTTAGAAATGATGTAATAAAGACTTTAGACCAGATGAAATTTTAGTTAGGCGCAATAAACAACAATTAGAAGCGTTGATGGATTTAACTCATTATATAAGTTGATCAACATTGAAGTAATAATTGCCTCATAAAATTGATGCAAGACTGAAAAGATGCAGTTATTCAAGCTTTAAAATTATGTTAATATCTATCACTGGGGAAGTATACAGAAACATTCAGGAATACCTATCTGGGTATTACAGACAATAATGCCCGCATCTGTGTTAAGCTTGTTGCAAAACCCAATGTGCTGACTCAAGCAGTTTTGGGCATAACATTCAAAACCACATTAATGGCGGCTGAAGGCTAATTTCAAACCAGCATTCTTCCAGAGTCCCAGTTGTTTGTCTCCTGGTATTTCACGATTTAAAAAGATAATTTGGTAAAATAACAATATAGATTTGTTTGTGGCTGGTTGGACGGACTAATATGATGGCAGAGTGGAAGAGGTAGTGGAGAAGCAGCCAGTCAGCTCCTGTGATCTAGGTTCAATACTGACCGCAGGTGTTGTCCCTGTTTGCATGTTCTCCCTGTGATTGTGTGCCCTGGTTTCCTTCCACATCCCCAAGATGTGTGGGCCAGTACATTAATTGGCTGGTGTATATTGCCCCTAATATGTGGGTGAGTAATGGAATCTAGATGGGGTAGGTGGGCAAATTCGGAGAATGAAATAGATTTAATAAAGGATTAGTGTGTGTGGTCAGCATGGTCTTGTTGGGTCTTGTTTTTATGCTGTTTGACTCTAGTTCACAAAATAAAAAAAAAACAGAAAACAATGGAGATATTCAGCAGGTCAATCAGCATCTGTGGATGAAGAAATGGAATTGATATTTCAGGCTGCTCACCTTTAATCAGAACAGGAAAAAATGAGAAGGGAATGTCTCTGAGGGAGAGATTATAAGAGAATAGGGATGATATCTGACTGGTGTGGTGCAATCTAAGAAGAGGTGGTGAATAGCTATTTATCATGGCTAGTCTGCTGTTTATAGAGAGACATGAATGAGGATAAAAACAAAAAGAATGAAAAACAATCGATGTTGTAAGATGCAGAGCATAGCTGTAGCTGGAAATTTGACAAGCAAAAGAATACTGGAAACCCTCCACAGGTCAGGTCAAGTAAAATCTTTCACTTAATTTATTTCTACATATCAGTCAGAGGGAGTCATATGATTTGTAAAGTCCTGTCTGGCTCAATATGCTTGGGAAATAGGAATAACGTTCAAGAAATGTTTTCATAGAAAGGGAACATGCTTGTGCTCTTTTTTTTCATACTGCGGCATTATTTGATAAAGTAGTTGAATACGATGCTTTTGGCAACGGGAAAAGCTATACTAGTCTATTTGCATTGCTTGAACACTGAGCTTGAACAATTTTTCCACTGTCCTGCCTGAAGTCAAACCTGCACAGGGCTTAAGCATTTAGATCAAAATGTTGTCCAAACGAACCTTTAATGTTTAAAATCACATTGCATGCAGAAGAGGCTCTCCAAATGAGGGGACTCTTTGAAGTTTTGATGTCCAATTATGGTGAATGAACAAACTCGTTCCAGGTGTTACAAGGTTAAAGGGGGATTTTATAATGAAAATCCTACAAGTGTTCTTCTGTTTGGGGAAGGTATCATTTCCTTACAAAAACTTCAGATTTAAATAGAGAAAAGATGTATGCGTTACTTTATGTTTGCCTTTCTTGAACAAATTCTAGTGCACGTAATGATCAAAATACTAAGCGATTTGTATGTCATGAAAATGTATTTCACTAATAGTTCACTCTTCTCATTTCCAGACAATCTAATTAATTTTTCCCATTATTTTCATTCAATATTTTCTATATTTATCATTTAGTTTGTCAACTAAAACACTCAAAAACTTCTAGAAATGTGCTGTGGAGAGCACTCTGACAGGCTGCATCACTGTCTGGTGTAGGGGGAGGGGGGGCGCATGCAACTGCACAAGATCGAAGTAAGCTGCAGAAACCTGTAAAACTAGTCAGCTCCATCATGGGTACCAGACTCCGCAGTATCCGAGGTATCTTCAAAGTGCAGTACCTTAGGAAGGTGGCGTACATCATCAAGGGCTCCCATCACCCAGGACGTGCCCTCTTTTCATTGTTACCATCGGGTAGGAGGTACAGAAGCCTGAAGGCACACATTCAGCGATTCAGGAAGGGCTTCTTCCCCTCTGTTATCTGATTTCTAAATGGACATTGAACCCCTAAAACTACCTCACTACTCTTCTATTTCTGTTTTTTTTGCACTACTTAATTTAACTTAACCAGTTAATGGACATATACTGTTATACTTACTGTAATTCAGTTCTGTATATTTGTTTATGTGATTTCATTGTACTGCTGCCTTAAAGTTAATAAATTCCACAACATAGACCAGTGATATTAAATATGATTCTGATTCTTATTACAGTTGATTTAACTTTAACTCACCCCTTTCCCCACACTGTCACTTCAGTTTTTAAAAAATTCATCAATCCAGTGTGCTAAACTGAAATAATACTCTGGGTGTCTCATTACTGTCACTATATGTTATCCTTCTGATAAGTTAAAATCAGAAGTTTTTTGTGCTTTAAGGAGCAGAAATGAGTCAAACAAATTTATATTTGAAGGAAAATGTCATAAAATATTGTTATCTCTGCAAACATAAGATAAATATAAATGCACTCATCCTTTTATGCCTGATACAAGATGAGAAATTACTCGTGATTTTATTTTCATTATTTATCATCGTTGCTGGGATACTTTGGGGTCTGAAACCTTAGGCACCATTCAGATGACTAGCATTTACATTGCAGCATCCAGCTATCAGATGAAATTGTAAACTACTGCAGATTGGGTTACTGTTCATCTGATAAATGATATCAACAGTGACTTCACAGAAAGATGATGTTTATTAGGGGCTAGCACTGTAAATATTTCCCACCTTGCATTCTAGAATATGTCCTTCTAAATTTGTTTTGCAGCAATGCTAAATGTATTCCGAAGTGTGTTGTGGGATCTGGGCATTATATGGAAGATGTGATACTCACAAAAAGAGTGCATTAATGGCAGAAACTAAAACATAGAACTCTCAGTTTTGAAAGTGGTCTGAACTGTTAAATTTGTGACAAATAAGACTTTTTTTTCTGGTTAACAGTTAACTTTGACACCTTTTCCTTTGGATTATTATGGGTTAATGACTTTCACCCAAAAACATTTAAGAAATATTTGCAACTCAATGTGATGTTGGGTCCTACAGCAGTTGATCTACATCTCTTAAATATTTAAAATGTAATATTAGAATGAAATATAGTGTTGAGTTTTTCCACAACTCAGGAAGATGAAATGAACATTCAGATGATGTGAAATAAAGCTTCCAAGCTTAACCTGCAGAGAAACATATTAAGATGCTGTCTACGTGTGTGCATTAAGGCTTTCCCTTTTGATTTAAATCCTTGCTGTTTTATCTGAAGGTTCATCATTGGATTTAACATTCACTTGTTCAGTGATCGATTACTGACCTACAATAATCCAATTGGCCAAAATGAACTTCCAAAGTTTAGAACAAATCACAAACTAAAATCAAATCTGACCACGATTAAAACAAGATTCTGTATTTTTATGTTTAATTCTCATCATCTACTTTTTTATATCACTTCTTTTGTGTCACGTTTTTAGCGAAGGCATCTTCAGACTGAAGTTAGGATACTGGGATTTAAAATTGTTGCTTGGATTTCCATCATCTGCAGATTTTCTTGTCTTTAAAATTAGAATAGAAGACAATATGATGTAATCGTCTTTTTACAAACATATATCATGCATTCTCTATTAATATAGATTTTAAAATTAATTGACAACATGTAATGTCTGACATCGTTTGAACCCTTGTTGGTGCTGATATCCTCAGATGTCCTTCCCTGGAGTCCTGTCTTCCAAAGAATGTGAGTCAGCTGCTACTATAAAAGTAATTAAAGTAACAATGAGGACTGCTGTTAACTGAGTTTGAAAGAGGCAACAGAAATACCACAATTTTCCTTAGCACTAAAAATGAAAGAAAATAAATTGAGATTAAATTCCTGATCACTATTCACTAACCAATACAAAAATATTCCGTGGATGTCCAGTGAGATAGAGGACTGGATTCATCCATAATATTCTCCATGATTGAATTGCTAACTCGCAAATATCTGTCTTGAATCACAGTTCACCGCTGAGTGCAGCATTGAGAGCTAAGTTTCCACAGAGTAATCACATAATTCAGCTACAGGGACGCAGCCTTTGTTTCAACCATGAGAGAAATAAAGCATCATTAGGGAATTGAAGCTGGAACTGGATGACTTTCAGACCATTCGGGGGCTGAGGAGCTGATAGACTGGAGTTATAGGGAGGCAGGTAGCTGGGTGATGGTCAGGAGGGTGCAGAGTACCCCTGTGACCATTCACCTCAATAACAAGTATGTGACTTTAGATGCTGTTGGGTGAAGAAGGGAAATGACCTACGGAGGGAACGCTGCAGCAGCTAGGTCAATGCCAGAGAGTCTGCCTCCGTGGCTCAGAAGAGAAGAGAGGAACAGAGGAGAGTGATAGGAAATTAATTGGCTAGAAGAACAGACCAGAAATTCCGTGGACGTGAATGAGATCCTCATATGGTATGTTGCCTGCCAGGTGCCAGGGTCAGGGACACCTCAGATCTAGTCAACAGCATTCTTGAAGGGATGGTGAGCAGCCAGAAGTCAAAGTTACAGATGAGTACCAACGTCATAGCTAAGGAAAGGAATGAGATCCTGAAGAATGAATCAGGGAGTTAGGAAGGAAGTTAAAATGTTGGACCTCAAGGGTAGAAATCTCTGGATTGCTGCCAATGCCAGGTGCCAATGAGGGTAAAAATAGGATGATATGGCAAATGAATGCATAGCTGCAAGGGATTGTGTTTCAGATTTGTGGATCATTGGGATGTTTTCTGGGGCAATTATGACCTATACAAAAGTGGTAGGTTATACCTGAATTGAGAAGGACCTTGTGGGGAAGTTCGCTAGGGTTATTGGGGAGGGCTTAAACCAAGTTGGCAGGGGGATAGTAACCAGCATATTAGGTCGGATGGGGGGGGGGTGGTTGATGTGAAGGTAGGTGCAATGTGTAGAGAGACTACAAGGAAAGACTGACAGATAACGCATAAATGCAGTCAGTTGATGTTCTGGGATTAAGATGGTTAAAAAGATGTATGATGTGTTGGCCTTCATTAATTACAGGATTGAGTACAAGAGCGGGATAATGTTGCTGCTCTATAAATCTCTGGTTAGTTCACACTTGTATTGTGTTCAGTTCTGGTTGCCTCACTAGATGTGGTAGGTTTAGAGAGGGTGCAGAGGAGATTTAACAGGATGCTGCTTGGATTAGAGAAACATTGAATGAGCTTGGTTTTTTTTTTGGAGCAAAGGAAGATGAAAAGTGACTTGATAGAGGTGTATAAGATGATAAGAGGCATAGAGAAGACAGCCAGTATCTTTTTCCCCCAGGGTAGCAATAGCTAATACTAAGGACATCTTTTTAAGGTGAGTAGAGGAGAGTTCAGGGGAGGTGTCAGAGACTGAGAGCCTGGAATACACTGCTAGGGCTTGTAGCTGATGCTGATACATTAGGGACATTTAAGGTACTTCTAGATTAGTATATGGATGAAAGAAGAATTGAAGGCTTTGTATTATGTAGGAGGCAGGGGTTAAATTGATAATGTAGTAGGTATATATAATCAGCACGACATCACAGATTGTAGGGCCGTTAACTATACTGTCCTGTCCTATGTTGATTTATGTATATACAGTACATGTCCCAGCTGTAGAAGGTGAAAGCTGAAAGCAGAAGTCAGAATATAAAGTGTTTCCTAAACCTTACTTTTATTATCCTTAATTATTTCGATGGAGATATGGAGTTATTGATGCTGCTGTGTATATTTGACATAATGCAATGGCCCATGTTGGTTAGGTTTTTTTTTCTTATTTACTCCTTTTTTTGTAATCACTATGAGTTTGGGAGGTTATTATATATGGATTATCATCTATTTGTATTTATACCTTAACCTATTAATTATGTATTCTCAAACTCTCTGTATCTATGTTTCTCTTATGTTTGTTTAAAATTAATAAAAAGATATAAAAAGAAAAGATAAAGTGTTAACTTCAAATGTAGCTATGTGGTGCTTGAGTGCAATATTGACATTGCAAAACTGGTTGTCTCTGTCAAATACATAGAGAAAAGATGATAATCTAAAATGGAAGATAAACTTATGTGAAGGTAAATAAATGATGTACAATTGCACTTGAATATTTCATAGAAAACCAGAGATTGTGCTGCATTTTAAAATGTGTTGCTCCAGAAATTCACCTTCACTGGTTTTCAAGCCAAGTTAAGTCAAGTTTATTGTCATTTAACTATACACGTATACCATCCAATGAGACAATATTTCTCCAAACCAGGGTGTAAAGCACAGTAGTCCATGTAACACACATATAACACTCAATGACTTGTGAAAGTTAGGATAAAATCTACAAATGAATTACACATACTGTAAATAAACAACATAAAGTGCATAAATTAAGTATTGCAAGGTACAGAATAGATTAACCAGTGACATTTCAAATGCGATATGGCAGGCAGTTCAGAAGCCTAATGGTCTGAGGGAAGGAACTTTCTCACCCTGACCATTCTTGCTTTTATGCATCGTAATCTCCTGCTTGATGGTAGGAAGTCAAAGGGGTTGCTGGATGGATGGGTGGGATCCTTAATAGAACTAAAGGCCTTGTGTACACAGTGCTTCTTCAGTGTTCCCGAAGGATGGTAGGGTGACTCCAATGAATCTCTCAGCCCTTCTCACAGTTCTTTGTAGGGACTTCCAGTCTGATGCTTGGCTGCTCCATCGCAGATGAAGTTGCAACTTGCCAGGATGCTGTCAATGGTGCTCCTATAAAATTCAGTTATGATGGTGGGGGGTGGTGATGGAGCCTCGCCTGCCTCAGTCATCTGAGGAAGTGGAGGCACTGCTGTGCCTTCTTGTTCAGGGAGGTGATATTAAGGGTCCAGCGTTAATATCACGTTAGCAATCTTGTTTTACAGAGCTTTTAAAAAGGCAGAGAAATTCAATAGTGCCTGTTTGAAACCAATGCTATCAAGCTACCATCAGGAGCAGCAGACAGCTCTGGTCAAACACCTCATGCAACTGACATGTATCCTAAGGACACTGACATCAAGACGCAGGCTTCAAACGGTCACATTTTCAATCCCAGTCTGGTTATATGAACAATATGAGTATGTTTAGATAATATAGCCCCGAATCTGATAGCCTGCTCCACCAGTCACCAAGATTGTCATCCTTGCCATCATTTTCTAGCTTTTCCCCCAAAATTTACATCCCCTTCATGCCCACAGAACTCCTGATTTCTGGTTTGAAATTAAAACTGAGCTTCTTCAGCTTCCTAGGGTAGAGAGCTCTGAAAGTTCACCACACTCTCAGACTCTTCTCCCCTCTCGACCCCTTATTCTTAAACCTTGTGCCCTGGTTATAGACTCCTCAGGCAGGAGAAATATCCTTTAAAGCCCTTAGGAGGTTTTCTAAACACTAAACACACAGTTACGCTCCACTTAATCTCTCCCTAACAGCAAACCAGCCACATATGAATCACAGCTGCACCGGCTCAATGATAGGTTCATCCTCTCTGAGGAAAGGAGACCAAAACTGTCTGAAAAACTCCATTTATGGTCTAACTGGGGCCCTTTACCATTGCCTGACAGAATGAGTGCATACTTCACTAGTGAGCGGGGGAGTGGTAATTTTTCCAAAGGACAGCGGAACATGCACTGGCTTCTTCACAGTGCCCACAGAGAACAGCCTTCTGTGGTCACGTTGTGGCAGAAATTTGCCCAGGAAGTGCCCATAAGGATGTGAGTGCCCTGTCTAAAAGCGTGCACCTCGGACACGTCTTTAGACAGTGTTTCAAATGTTAAAGTTTGACTGAATAAAAATGGAAAGTTCCCCACCAGGACCGTTCTGTGCAGAGCTGTGACAGTCCTGTGTCGTTTGCAATTTCCAGTGACTGACAGGGCAGTTACAGCCTGAGATGGGAAAAGGCAGGATTCCTTCAGACAGCCAAAACTCCTTATAAAAAGGAACCAGTAGCATTTACATGGATGTTTGGAGGAGCACTTCATTGTCTACAAGTTCCTCAGGGCCTATCTGATGCCAACCCCAGGGGCCCACCCAGTGTTCATCCTGGCCATCTTGGACCCACTCAAACTGGCTCAGGGATCATCTTGGGACTGGGCAATCTAGTCATCTACAAGGCAGTTGTTTTTTCCAGCATCAACTTTCAAAAAGCTGTTATAGGCATTCCTGCTCCAGGCTTGCACCCATGGGCAGGCACGTTTGTGAATCTGAGGGATTCCCAGAAAATGCTGATGATCCGCACGACAGTGATTTTTAGGGAAGATTGGATGAAAATGAGTTCTGTCCTGACTTAGTCAGTTAGGAGTTATTTGCTTTCTGAAAATGAAATATGAAACATCTTTTTTGAGAAAAATAATTACCCTTATTTCTTTTTTTCTAATTGGCTGGAGAGTCATCAGAGTTTGATGACCATATTTACTGGCAGTTCACGTATTACATTTCTTTTCCCTTCATTACTTATTTGATATTGACAGTATCATTTAATCATTTAATGCTCACAGTTACATGTTTTCCACTGTGACTATTACAGGTTGGGACTTATAACTACCCACTCACAAATCCTGTACACAGAATGTCCCACCTGCAACTAGCCCCTAATTGTTGAACTACAATTTTGGCAACGTCTTGCAATGTGATAGAGAGCAGCCAAGGGTCATACACCAGTACAGACAACCTGGGAGGGTCTCCAGGCTCGGATTCTGATATTGGTCCTGCCACATGTGTTGATAGGGTGGTGTGAACCCTGGTGGAGAAGTTGTCAGCACTTCTCTTGCCAGATGCTTTTCTTTTGTTTCTTATTAATTTCTATGTTGATGAACATGGAATTTCTGTTCTTTGTAGCCTTTCTTCAAGTATCTTGTGCTGCAGCTTTTAATGGGGTTTGTGGTGTCAGCTTATTTGAGATTTGCTGTCTGTGTTCCATCAGTGAATGCAGGAGAGTTGTGTCCGGGTTTCAGCATGAGTAAAAGCTAGTTCTTAAAGACATAGGGCACTCTAGCACCATACAGGCCCTTTGGCCCACAGTGTGTGCCAATCTTATAACCTACTCTAAGATCAAATTCATCCTACAGAGCCCTCAATTTATCTATCATTTGTGTGCCTAAGCGTTTCGTAGATGTCCCTAATGTATCTGTCTCTACCACCATCCCTTTCAGGGTGTTCCATGCATCCACCACTTGTTGTGTAAAAAAAAACTTCTGATATTGAAGAGACAATCTCGCTGGAGATCCCTTTTTGTGTTGATATCATATGTGTGAGTTGTTACAAGAAAACAGCTGTAACCAATAAAATCTTGGTTCAAAAAGTCCATGTGAAACTAATCCCTGGCATTAACTCACCCAGAACTATGCACAGAATTAGTTTATGGCAACGCAATTTTTCTCTGAGAAATGCATGTTTTTCCAGTGTTGCGGAGATGAGTTTCTATGCTCTTCTATTTGTTCAGGTGTCCAACTGTGCATTGTGTGCACGCTCAAAAATGATAAATGTCTATTAGATTTTTACTTCACAGAATCAACACGGATAAATAGTATATTCCAAGATGGGTATCTTCTTGCTCTGAAGAAAGTCGCTGTTCAAGGGCACCCTATTTCCTCCTTTGTTCTTTATCACACCACATATAATGACTTTTTAATCAATGGAAGTTTTAAGGTAGCGTGTGTAGATAACATCTACCTGTAAATGGTTTGAATAAGTTTAACTCTGTGAACTTTCAGACCTGTATTACTAGGCTATATTTTCTTCCATTGCACTGTCTGTGATTGTTTTTTGATCACTCCTTTGCTGAAGGTTATCTATGTTTTGTTACTGTGGCTTTGCTGTAAGAATAATTGCTTAACCTGCCTTAAGCCATGACTGAATATACATTAGGGCACTCAGCCTAAAGGTAACCAGCAGAGGTTGTTAAGTGAAGTACATTATCTGAAACTACTCTGCATTTTTGAATCTAATTCCAAGGTAATATATTTATTTTTATGCTACTTGTTCAGTAACTTATTTTGTGCATGTGAGAAAATTTTAGAAATGGGATAAGTTACAATTGACCATAGACTAATCCCAGCTTTGTACGTCCTTGAGGTAACAGGATATGTGGTTACATTTTTACTAGTGCAGACTTTCCATTGCAGGACATGTGTTGTTAAATGTCTGATACCTTAAAAGGTAGGAAGTTGTGCACAGCAACAGCAATAGTGGTTCTTATCTCTAGTGAGCAGCAGTTGCTTTAGAGATATTGTATTTATAGACTCTTTGGCAAAAGAATGTCAATCTGCTTAATTGCTGGTGTCATCTACTAAATACGAAGCTTTGACAGTCAAATAAAGCAGTAGGTTTCTCCCCTTGTCTTGCTCGGTCATTCATTTGCCTTGGAATTGAAGACAGTTGCCGTCAATTTTGAGGTAAGGATTGGCGTTTCTCTCCATCTATACGTTTTCTGCCATAATTATCTTACACGTTCATTCCCACCATTTCTGAAATTGAGAGCTTTCTCTCTCTGGAATCATTCAATTGAAATGTTAATGAATAGATAGATTAACATGTTAATCAATAGATTCATTATAGCACAGTGTCAAGACCAGGTACTGAAAATAGATCAGCAGTTTACTGTCCTCTTAATTATTTCTTTTGTCATCTCCTATTTTTATCCCCGAAGTGAATTCAGTGTTCCATCTGTATAAGACTTTTCAAACAGATTAACTGACTGCTAGAATACAGTATGTAGCCATCAGACAGTTATAATACTTGGTGATTATTATGTTTCTCACATTAAGCTATATTGGATAATGAAATACAAATAAATTTGGGGAAATTATTGAAATATTTTGCGGTGTTTATGTACTAATATCAATTCATCACAAAATCATGATTCCATTGTTATTTTTAAACATCCCCTCTTTAGTTATTTTAGACTCTATTCTGTTTTTTTTTTCAATTTTCTCCCCGTCACTCGGGGAGATCTCTGTCTTGTTGGGGCTCAGTTCTACAGTGCCAGCAGCTCTCCCATGCTTGCGCTAGCTGTATCAGCAAACTGCTCAACTAAACCCAGGCAGTAAGAGGAACTTAGCTATCATCCCTGCTTTCCTGAACGATTGACACAACACTGATGTTAGATTGTGACTGAAAGTTTCCAATAAAAGCACAAGATGCGGTAGGTACTCAGAACGTGCGGCAGCAGGAGCTGATCAATGGTTATTAACCTGAAATGTTAACTGTCTCACTGCTAACACTGCCCAACCTGCTGATGAACCCCGGTATCTTCTGCTTTTATTTCAGATTTTCTGTATTCGCAGTGCTTCTTTTTGATTTTGAGCTAGGATTTTATGCCTGGCACAGTACTATATCAACTTTGTAATGAATTACTACCTTTGTTTGTTATTACGCTTTGTAACAAATCATCTGAAGAATTGATTTCTCTGACGTTTGTGCGATATTAATAATTGTTTCAGCTGAGCACAGAGTAATACCAAAACCATCTCAGTCAATATTGCAAAATGTAGTCAGTAACCTGGTTATATAAAGGTTCTTGAGAACAGTCCATAAGCTGTTTCTTTCTCTGTTAAATCAGAAGTGAACAGTTCCATCCAAAACCAAATATAAACCCATTACCCAAAGTAGTTGGGCCTCCCCTGTTTTTCTGAGGAAGAAGAAAAAAAGTGGTGTACTCGCTGTAGAGCACTGGAGTGAGTACTTATTTACACACCTTGTGTGACTGGAACTCTTGGTTTTCTAGTATATGAAGGCTTCTCAATGAATCCCATGCAATGTCAGACTTAAGATTCCAACACAGCCTTCTGCCATACTTGTTACTAAGGGTCGTGAGAAATAAGATGCACAGAGGTACATAGACATGCATGGAGATGAGCAACAACATGCGAGGCATGTAAACTGCATTTGAGAACTGACTTCCAAAAAATTAGGGGGTAACCTGTGACAGTTGCCATAATGCTGGAAAAAGTGGGTCAGATAGGTCTGTTTAATTACTTCCTTGTCTATGCTTCCATCAGAATTCCCTCAACATCCAGAACCACCATAGCACCACTTTTGTCTGACTTCAGTCAACTTCACTTCGCTCAATTTTACATGCCCCATCACTGAAATGTTCCCACAAATTCTGGACTCACTTTCAAGGACTCTTCATCTCTTGTTCTTGATATTTATTGCTTCTTTCTTTCTGTCTTTCTTTTCGTTTTTGCACAGTTTATTGTCTGTTACACACTGGTCGTACACCCAGTTGGTTTGGTCTTTCATTGATTCTATTATGGTTATTGGACTTGTTGCATATGCCCTCAAGAAAATGAATCTCAGGGTTGTATATGGTGACATATATGTGCTTTGATAATAAATTTACTTTGAACTTTGAAAACACAATCCCTCTTACAGTCATGTTGTCCAAATACTTATCCGCACTTTTCAGTACCTGCCTGCAGCCTGCTGCTCATTAATTCCCAGCTCGTGCTTATTGACTCAACAAAGGTAAGAGCCCATGGAGAGATGCTAGTATGAATACAGGGTTGGGTAACCGGCAGTAGGCAGAGTGGAAATAAAGCCTTTTCTGATTGGCTGCGGTGACTAGTAGGGGTCGGTGTTGGGACCACTTCTTTTCACGTTCAATGATTTGGATGACGGAATTGATAGCTTTGTGGCCAAGTTTGCAGATGGCTCAAAGTTAGGTGGAGGGGAAGGTAGTGTTTGACAAAGCAGGGAATTTGCAGAAGGAATTAGGAGAATGACAAAGAAGTGGCAGATGAAATGTAGTGTAGTGAAATGCATGATCATGCACTATGGTCAAAGGAATAAAGGTATAGACTATATTCCAGAGAGAAAATTCAGGAATAAGACATGCAAATAGACTTGGGAGTTGGTGGTAAGTAAGGCAAATGCAATGTTAGCATTAAGTTCAAGAGGACTAGAATAGAAAAACAAGGATGTAATGCTGAGGCTTTATAAGGCATTGGTCAGACTGCATTTGGAGTATTGTGAGTAATTTTGGGTCCCCTAGTTAAGAAGGAAAGTGCTGGTATTGAAGAGAGTCCGAAGGTCACAAGAATGATCCCAGGAATGAAAGGGTTAATGTACGAAAAGCATTTGATTGCTTTGCACTTGTACTCATACTCACTGGAGTCTGGAAGAATAGGGGGGGGGGGGGGATCTCATTGAAATCTATCAAACATTGAAAGTCCTGGATAGAGTAGATGTGGAGAGGATGTTTCCTATAGTGGGGGATTCTAAGACCAGAGGGTACAGCCTCAGAACAGAAGGACATTCCTTTAGAACAGAGATGAGGAGGAATTTCTTTAGCCAGAGGTTGGTGAATCTGTGGAATTTATTTCCACAGACAGTGATGGAGGTCAAGTCATTGGGGAAATTTTAAGTGGAGTTTGATAGGTTCTTGATTAGTAAGGGTTTCAATAGTTATGGGGAGAAGGTAAGAAAATGGAGTAATAAATCAGCTATGTTTGAATGATGGAATAGACTTGATGGGCCATGTGGCCTGGTTCAGATCCTAGGTTTTATGGTCTTATGAACTTCCACTGAATGAACTGACACCCAATCAAATCCTACTAACTACTTAGCCCCAATCTGTACAGTCATATGCCCTCACTACTAACCCACATACCCAAATCTAATTATTACTTTAACTACAGACACTAGCCCTCAATATCCTATCATATTCATTGATCATTTATCTCCAACCCAAAACAAGATCCCATCTCTTAATGTGACTACCATTGGAGAGCCACCTCAAACACGGAGTTTTTATGGTGAGACCAACAGTTTTAAAATCAGCTTTGCATGCTCCAGCCAAAATGTAAATCAAAATGTTTTAATTGAAAGGAAAATTGTTTAAAGATTTTAATTTTAAACAGTCTGACATAATTCTCACATCTTTTTTGCACTCTGTGGCCACTTTACTGTGCACACCTGCTCATTACTGCAAGTATCTAATCATCCAATCATGTGACAGTAACTCTGTAGAGGTTCATTTATTGTTCAGGCCAAACGTCAGAAAGGGGAAGAAATGTGATCAAAGTGACTTTGACTGTGGAATGATTGTTTGTGCCAGCCAGTGTGGTTGAGTATCTCAGAATCTGCTGATCTCCTGGAATTTTCACACACACAGTCTCTCAAGATTACAGAGAATGGTGAGAAAATGAAACACACAGTGAGCGCAGTTCTATGGTAAAAATGGCTTGTTAATCAAAGAGGTCAGAGGAGAACGGCAAGACTGGTTCATAAGACCATAAGATATAGAAGCAGAATTAGGGCCATTTGGCCCATTGAGTCTGTTCCATCATTTCATCATGGCTGATCCATTTTCCCTCTCAGCCCCAATCTCCTGCATTCTCCCCGTATCCCTTTGAGCTCTGACTAATCAAGAATCTATTAGCTTCTGCCTTAAATATACCCAGTGATGTGGCCTCCACAGCTGCCTGGGGCAACGAATTTCACAGATTCGCCACTCTCTGGCTAAAGAAATTCCTCCTCATCTCCATTCTGAAAGGACGCTTCTCTATTCTGAGGCTATGTCCTCTGGTCACAGAATCCCCCACCATAGGAAACAACCTCTCCATATCTACTTTATAGAGGCCATTCAACATTTGATAGGGTTCAATGAGGTCACCGCTTATTCTTCTGAATTCCAGTGAGTAAGGGCACAGAGCCATCTAATGCTCTTCATACGACAAGCCTTGCAATCCTGGAATCATTTATGTGAACCTCCTTTGAACCCTCTCCAATGTCAGCTTTCTTGGATAAGGGGCCCAAAACTGCTCACAATACTCCAAGTGAGGCCTCACAGTGCTTTATAAAGCCTCAACATTACGTCCTTGTTTTTTATATCTCATCCTCTTGAAATGAATGCTAGCTTCGCATTTGTCTTCCTCACTACCATCTGAACCTGCAAATTAACCTTCAGGGGATCCTGTACAGTGACTCCCAAGTCCCTTTGCACCTTAGAGTTTTGAAATTTCTCTCCAATTAGAAAGTAGTCTACACTTTTATTTCTTCCACTAAAGTGCATGACCATATACTTCCTGACACTGTATTCCATGTGCCACTTCTTTACCCATTCTCCTAATCTGTCTGTCTTTCTCTATTTCCTCAAAACTGCCTGCACTCCACTCATATTTGTATCGTCCACAAACTCTGCCACAAAGCCATCAATCTGTCATCTGAGTCATTGACAGAAATGTAAAAAGAATCAGTCCCAACACAAATCCCTGTGGAACACCACTAGTCACTGTCAGCCAACCCTTTATTCCCACTCTTTGCCTCCTGCTAATCAGCCACTGCTTTATCCATGCTAGTATCTTTCCTGTAATAACATGGGCTCTGAACTTTTAAGCAACCTTGTGAGTGGAATCTTGTCAAAGGCTTTCTCAAAATTCAGGTACACAACATCCACAGTTTCTCCTTTGTCTATCTGGCTTGTTATTTCCTCAACGAATTCCAACAGATTTGTCAGGCAAGATTTCCCCTTGAGGAAACCATGCTGAATTCAACCTATTTTATCATGTGTCATCAAGTACTCTAAAACCATAGTCTTAACAATCAACTTCATCATCCCAGTCACTGAGGTCAGACCAACTGGCCTATAATTTCCCTTCTCTGCCTCTCTCCCTTCTTGAAGAGTGGAGTGACATTTGCAATTTTCCAGTCCTCCGGAACCATGCCAGAATCAATTGATTCTTGAACGATTGTGACTAATGCCTCCACAATCTTTTCAGCCACCTCTTTCAGAACCCCAGGGTGTACACCATCTGGTCCAGATGACTTACTTTCAGAACTTTCAGTTTCCCTAGGGCTTCTCCCTAGTAATGGCAACTTCATACACTTCTACCCCCTGACAGTCTCGAACTTCTGGCATACTGCTGGTGTCTTTGACAGTGTAGACTGATGCAAAATACTTATTCAGCTCATATGCCATTTCTATGTCCCCCTTTACTACCTCTCCAGCGTTGTTTTCCAGTGGTCCGATATCCATTCTCGCCTCTCTTTTACACTTGATGTATCTGAAGAAACTTTTGGTATCCTCTTTTATATTATTGGCTAGCTTACCTTCATATTCCATCTTTTCCTCCTTAATGACTTTTTTAGTTGCCTTCTGTTGGTTTTCAAAAGCTTCCCAATCCTTGAACTTCCCACTAATTTTTGCCCTATTATATGCCCTCTCTTTGGCTTTTATGTTGGTTTTGACTTCTCTTGTTAGCCACAGTGGTGTCATCTTGTCTTAAGAACACTTACTCTTTGGGATGTACAAATACTGCATCTTCTGAATTGGTTCCAGAAATTCTAGCTATTGCTTCTCTGCTGTCATCCCTGCTGGTGTTCTTTTCCAATCAATTTTGACTAGCTCCTCTCTCATGCCTCTGTAATTCCCTTTACTCCACTGATACATCTGACTTTAGCTTCTCCTTCTCAAATTGCAGGGTGAATTTTATCATATTATGATCACTTTCCTCTAAAGGCTCTTTTATCTTGAGCTCTAACCAATTCTGGTTCATTGCACAACACACACAATCAGCTATCCAGGATAGCTGATCCCTACTGAGCTGTTCTAGAAAGCCATCTCGTAGGCATTCTAGAAACTCCCCCTCTTGGGATCCAGTACCAACCTGATTTTCCCAATCTACATGCACATTGAAATCCCCCGTGATGATTGTAACATTGTCCTTTTGGCATGCAATTTCTATTTCCCAATGTAATTTGTCGACCACATCTTTACTAGTGTTTAGGGATCTGTATATAACTCCCACCAGTGTCTTTTTACCCTTGCAATTCCTTAGCTCTACTCACAATGATTCAACACCTTCCAACCATTTGTCACCTCTTTCTAATGATTTTATTTTTTACCAACAAAGCCATGCTACCCCCTCTGTCTAAGTGTCTATCCTTGGATGTTAGGCTCACATCTATAATCTTCTTTCAGCCATGATTCAATGAAGCCCACAAAATCATTCTTGTCTATTTCTAACTATGCTGCAAGTTCATCTACCTTATTCTGTATAACTGCACACATTCAAGTATAACACCTTCAGTTCTGTGTTCATCCCTTTCGATTTTGCCTGTCTCTTACATTGCAACTCATCCTGTTGACTGCAATTTGCCCCATCATCAGCCTGCCCTTGCTAGCAGTCTCACTACCCATAGATCAACTACCTCACCTTCAGCACTATCACTCTGGTTCCCATCCCCCTGTCAAATTAACTCTGAACCACTGCCCCCAGACCAGCTCCTCAGCACACACATTTACCTGCAAAATCATTCTATTCTGACTCTCAGCGGTGTTTGGCAAGGGCAGCAATCCAGAGATTGCTACCCTGGAGGTTCTACTTTTCATGTTTCTACCTAGGTCCCTAAAATCTCTTTTCAGGACCTCCTCACCTTTTCTACCTGTATCATTGGTGCCAATATGTACCAACTCTTTCTGGCTGCTCACCCTCCCCTTTTATAATGTGTGGACCTGATCTGAGACATTCCTGACCCTGGCACCTGGCAGGCAACATACCAACTGGGTGTCTCTATCGAGCCCACAGAATCTCATCTCTGTTGCTCTAACTATGGAATCTCTTATCACCAATGCAGCCCCCTTCACCTCTCTTCTCTTCTGAGCCACAGCACCAGACTCAGTGCCAGAGACCTGGTCACTGCAACATCCCCCGGTAGGTCATCCCCATTAACAGTATCTAAAGTGCCATACTTACCATTGAGGGGAACGGCCACAGGTGTGCATTTCCCTTCCTTCTCCTGACAGTCACCCAGTTACCTACCCCCTGAAACCTAGGGGTGACTACCTCCCTGTGGCTCCTGATTATCACCTCCTTATTCTCCGGTATGAGTCAAAGATCATCGAGCTGACAGAAAGGCAACAGTAACTCAAACAGCCATGTGCTATAACAGTGACGTGCAGAAGAGCACCCTGAATGCACAACTCATCGAAACTTGAAGTGGATAAGCTACAGCAGCAGTAGAATGGGTTCTATTGTGCTCTTGCAAGAAGACAAAGCTTAAGGCTGTATACTGTATACATACTTTAATAACCGTGCTTTGAACTTTGACCACAAACATACTCACATTGGCCAATTTATTAGGTACAGTCATTAATTATTAGTTAAACATTTTCTAGGAATGTTGAAAGAAGGAGAAGCACTGGTCAGGACATCAGGGATAACCCCTTTGTTCTCCCTCAGCTTTCCCTTGCATTTTCCTAATCCTGATAGGGTGGACATCTGGTGGATGTATCTTCCTCTGGGAGAATCTCGAAGATCACTGGTGAAAAATAAGGCTTGTCCATTTAAGACAAGAATGAATTGATTTTTTTTCTCTTTCAATTGGTAATAAGACTTTGGAACTGTTTTTGTCAAAGATCGGTGAAAACAGAATCCGTGAATATTTTTTTTAAGGCAGAGTTAGATTGCTTCTCGATAAGTGAGGAGGTTAAACACAGTGGGAGAGGAAATGGAGAGTAAAGGTTTCATTCAGATCAACATACTCTTGTTGAATGATGGAGCAGGCTTGAGGGGGCGTGTTGTTTCTAATTCATATATTTCTATTGCACTTATTGACACCTCTAACAGTGCAGAAACTTCCTTTGTACTAAAGTGCCAGTCTGGATACTTTAGCAAAAGTCACTCCGCTGAGTCCATGCCACTCAACTAATACCATTTACTCTAATCCTACATTTCATTACATTTTACCCTCCCCACATTCCCATCTATTCCACAGCGCATCCCCCCCCCCCTCCCCATTCTTCAACTCGTCTACACACTAGGGCAGCTTTGGGATGTGGGAGGGAACTGGATCACCCATGCAGTCACATGAAGAACGTGCACATTCCATTTGACAGCACAAAGGTCAGGAATGGGCTCAGGTTGCTGGTGTTGTTCTAGCTGTGCCAACCTTTGTGGACCCACAGTTTCTGGAGTCCAAAGAATCATGAATTCACAAATGTGCCTATGGGTGTTAAGTAGTTCAGTGATCACAGTGCACTCAAGGACATCTCATCCACCATTCCTGGAACAAGCAACCTTCACTGCTTCTCAGAAGGAAATAGGAGATAAAATGAGGAAGCACAAGAAGGAAATGGCTGAAATAAAGATATCTAAGGATAGTTAGAGATGTTTTCAAGAAGGTGTAAATTAATGAGATTAACCATACTTGGCCCACTTGGATTACTTCCATGATTTTACCAGTGATGATAATGTTACATACCTCTCCAGACCACTAGGAGGTAGTGGCTACACTTAATACAGTGTATCATCACCTGTTGTGCAATTATTGGCAAGCTGTCCTTGTAAATATGGAACAAGAAGTCCTATGGGGAAATGGAAAGTTCAAACCAGAATTAGATTCTGCACTCTCAGTACATACCAGCACACTTCACAGCATCTACTTTGTTGGCTAATATCAGCCTGAAATGTTGGATCTCCTAGGGATGCGTGAGTTGCAATTTGCTTTTTATTTGTTGTGATGATTGATTTAATGACATCATTATAAAATGACTTTCAGCTGCTGCAGAGTTTTTCTCTGCATAGCAAACAGAAATTAGTTAAAAGATATCATTCAGCGTATGAAAGAAAAAGGTGAACTCTGGCTCAACCTAAAAGCTACTCTGTTTCAAATTATAAATTGCTAATGCAATTTTGAGCCAGAGTTAGAGAATCATGTGCAGAGGTATTGCACCCAGCAGTGGGAATGCTATAGTCAGGGATAGAGCGAGGACATTTTTACCTATGTTTCATGTTGTTGGGTATCACCCATTTCTGAGGGTCTGTAAGTTCTGTCAGTGTTGGTTTTAACCTCAGTGGTTAATGATGTAATGTTTCCCTGCACAATACCTAACTATCTGTCTTGGACTGCTTGATAGTAATGAATTTCGTAGGTTGTTTCAACTTAACAATGTGTTAAGCTGCTGCTTTAAAGTCATACAGCACAGAAACAGGCCCTTTAACCCAGCTTGTCCATGGTGACCACAACATATGTCCAACTTAGCCTCATTTGCTGGTATTTGACCCATATCCCAGGAAATCGTTTCTACCCATGTACCTATCTAAATGTCTCTTAAATATTGCAATTGTATCCACCACCTCTACCACCTACTCTGGCAACTCATTCCATACACTCACCACCCTCTGTGTGAAAAAGTTTCCCCTCAGATCCCTTTTAAATCTTCCTGCTCTTACCGTATCCTCTAGTTTTGGACTCTCCTACCCTGGGAAGAAAACCAAGCATCCACCTTGTCTATGCTCCTTGTGATTGTGTATGTAAGGTCATCCCTCAACCCTCAGCCCCCAGCCCCTTATACTCCAGGGAAAATAATCCCAGTCTATCCGGCCTCTCCTTGTAAGACAAGCTCTCCAGTTCTGGTAACATCTTTGTGGATCGTTTCTACATCCTTTCCAGCTTTATGACATCCATCATAGAGCTGAATGACCAGAACCGTACTCAATACTCTGTGTAGTCTCACCGCTGACGTACTGTTGTACCACAATGTCCCAGCTCCTGCACTAAATTCCTTGACTGATGAAGCAAGCATGCCAAATTCTACCCTGTCTATCTATGCTGCCATTTTCAAAGTTCAAACTTCAAGGTACATTTATTATCAAGGAATACGTGTGCAGTCTGCAACCCTGAGATTCGGCTTCTCACAGACAGCCACGAAACAAAGAAAAACCATGGAACCTCTTCAAAGAGAAAGATCAAACCCCCAACACACGAAAATGAACAAATCGCGCAAGCAGTAAAAAATGAGCGAAAAACATGGAATTTAAAACATCAAGCCACAAAGTAATTGGAACAGAATATTCAGTTTAGTTTAGTTCAGTTCAGCTTAGCACCATGTTGTTTGCTGACTGCTGGCCGCAGAGCCAGTTCATCCCGATCATAATCGCACAAAATAGTAACAAAAAAGGAGCAACTAGAAGCCAGAGACACACGATAATGTGATCTACAGAGTCCAATCCACAAACCACGTCAATTCAACCTTGCCCATGACCCAAGACTCCAGCAGTATCGAGCGAGAGAGAGAGAGAGAGCGAGAGAGAGAGAGAGTGAAACCTTACTCCAGGAGCAGTGAGCGAGAGTGAGAGAGAGCCGGTCAGACACCTGCTCACCTTCTGCTTTCATCCTCATTGATTTTAATTTTCCTCGTCAATGCTTTAATTGGCGAGATCGGCAAGAAATGGAGTCAATCCATGGAACTAGACACCTATAACCTTCAACTCTCTCCAGAGTGCCATCATTCACTGTATAAGTCCTACCCTGGTTTAATATTCCATAATGCAAAACCTCACACTTGGATGTGTTAAATTCCATCTGCCATTCCTTGGCCCAATTCCCCAGTTCATCTAGATTCCATTGTTATCTTGGATAATCTACTTCACTATCAACAACACCAACTTACTAACCATGTTAATGATATTGTCATTCATAATGTTAATATAGATGGCAAATAACAATGAACCCATCACTGATCCTTATGGCACACCACTGGTCACAGGTCTCCAATCTGAATAACGACCCTACACTATTGACCTCTCTCTCTCTCTCGCTCTCTCTCTCTCCATTCACTAAGCCAGCTTTGTCTCCAATTGGCTAGATCACCTTGACTTCTATGTGATCTAGCTTTCCAGACCTGCCTACTTTCGGGACTTTGTCAAAACCTTTCTAAAGTCCATATAGATTTTACCAATCCTTGCCCCTTCAAATGCTAGTAGGTCTTGTCCCTCAGAATCTCCTTCAGTAACTTTCACCATTGGCGTTAGGCCTACCAGCTTGTAGTTCCCTTGCTATTCCTCTTAGCCCCATTTAAATGACATTAGCCACCCTCTAGTCTTCAAGCGCTTCAGTCATGGCGCAAGATAAAGCAAATATCTCTGCCAGGCCCCTGCAGCTTTTTCCCTAGCCTCCCACAATATTCCAGGATACACTTGATCAGGCTCTGAAGTTTATCTATGTTAGTATACCTTAAGACTGCCCACACACCCTCTATGTAATGTGGATATGTTCATTTCCTTAATGACTTAGTTTTCATGACCTTCTCCATGGTAAACACAGATGAGAAATATTCAACAAACATCTTGCTCACCTCCTGTGGCTCCACACATATACGACTACATTTATTTTTATTTGGAGATACACAGTGGGATTGGCCCTTCTGGCCCTTCTTGCCAACCCTGATTTAACCCTACCTAACCAGGGGACAATTTACAATGACCAATTAACCTACGGTATGTCCTTGGACTGTGGGAGGAAAGCAGAGGACCCAGAGTAAACCCATGCATTCCATGGGATGATGTACAGACACTCCTTACAGAGGATGCTGGGATTGAACTCCAAAATCCAATGCCCCGAGCTGTAATAGTGTCAAGCTGACCGCCATGCTACCATGATGACCATTAATCCTTAAAGGGACCTCTTCATTCTCTAGTTACCCTTGTTCTCATAATAGACTTGCAGAATCCTTCAGGATTCACCTTTACCTGATCCACAAAAGTTATCTTGTGTCATTTCCCTCATGATTTTCCCTCTGACTTCACTAATTACCTCGATTCCAGCTGTCTATACCTGACTATTACCTCAATGTCAGTCATCATCTAGGGTTCTGTAAAACTACCAGCCATCACCTTCACTCTAATAGGAATATGTTGACCTTGAACTCTATCTCTTTTTTAAAACTTCCCAATTGCCAAATCTCCCATTACCTGCAAGTAGCCTATCCTAATCAACCTTTGCAAATTCCTGCCCAATGCCATCAAAATTTTCCTTGCCCAAATTTAGGATTTTAAATTATGGAAGAGGACTATCTTTTTTCTCATTATTTTAAGTTTTGCAACTATTTAAAAACCAGTAGAGTTTTGGTCACTTTTCCCAAAGTGCTCCCTCCACTGATACTTCAGTCAGTTGCCCAGCCACATGTCCTAACAGGAGTTTGAGAAATGCCCTCTCTCTGGTTGGGCAATCTGCATACAATTTGAGAAAACTTTGCTGGAGACTTTAACAAATTCTGCAGCATTCAAGCCATTTGCCCCATGTCATTCCCATTCAATATTAGAGAAGTTAAAATCACTCACTTTTAAAATCCCATTTTTCCTATTGCTGTCTGCAACCTCCTCTATTTCCTGTTGATATTGGAAAGCCTGTAATACAATCCCATCAAAGTGCTCCGCCCACCCATATAGCCTCACTGGATGATTTCCCAAGAATACCCTCTCTGGGTGCTGTGGTCATGTTCTCCTTAATCAAAAGTCCTCCTCCTGTCCTACACTCACATCAGTCGTACCTATGACATCTATACTGCAGAGCATTGAACTGTCAGTTTTGCTTTCTGTAATGGCTGTAATATCTCAGTCCCATATATCTAGCCCTGCCCTTATTGCTTCTTGCATCTGTCTATTCTGTTGACTAAACTTGTTCTCTCTTGCATTTATATTTCTTTTAAATTGCCCATCTGCTATACCATGACTTTGGGTTTCTCCCCCTGCCAGACTAATCTAAATTCTCCTGTGCAAATCTCCCCACAATAATATAGCTCTCCCTCCAGCTCAGGTGCAGTTACCCCTTTTGTTCTTGTTGCCTCTGCCCCAGAAAGAAGAGCTCACAATGGTCCCAGAACCTGAACTTTCCTTCCTGTACCAGCTCCTCATCCACAAATTAATTTGCCCCATCCCTGGTGTGCTACCCTCACAAGCACAGCAGCTTCTCTTTTGTTATTGTTGCAAATTAACTTAAGGAAACTCATCTATAAAGAGACATTTTTGATGATGTTGGTGCCGCACTAATTCTATTTTTTGATGTAGTGCTTAAAGTAAAGAGACCATCAATTTTCCCACCACAGAGTTAGGTACTTAGTCAATAGTTCAGGGGCCAGAGGTAAAATGTCATGTCCTCCAATGAAAACAAGAGATATTTTGCAAGACAGAAACCACAAGCTATTTACAATTTGAGACTTTAGGCTGCTGGATTGAATGTCTGTGATGTTGTTATATTCTGGAGATGTTGGCATGTCACATGATTAAATCAGGATCACAATATCAATACACACCTAGATAATGAGGCAACATGATATTAACGTGCAGAGATCCACCACAAAATATCTTTATTCACACACGGAATGTGGGCCTACCTTTCTAGTCCATTACTGTATTGTCTTTAACCACTTTTGGAACAGTTTATAAAATAAAGGTAACCGCTGATGCTTCGTTGAGATATATTTCCAGGATGGGATAATGTATGACTGAGAAAAGAGATTGCATGTGGTGAACTTCTACCCGTCACTTTGCTGGGAAAGAATGATGGTTTTTCCCAACTGTTGGCTGTGATGCTCTATTATCAACATAGAGTCAGTACCTCACCACTATCTATATATTATTATGATGGAGATGATTAATTTTCAGTTCTATTTCTCCTAAAGCATTTCTCCAGTTATCCATCCAATTTACCCACTTGAGTTAAATCAACTCCAACTAATGTTCGGCATAGGCCAAAATTAACATGTATCTTTTCGACTTTGGCTCACTATTTCCCTGCATCTTGATTTAGGAATGGCTCGGATTTATTAATACAGTACCAGCAACTTCAGCTATATGCAAGTTACTTATGATGTGAATTCAGGCTTGTTGTGGGGACCTCTGACTCCATAGTATTCACAGGCGTGATGCTTGAAGATAAAGAACTCTGAGCTATGTTAGTGCAATAGGATGAGGCCAGGTTAGTCAGGGCAGTAGTCTTTGACCAATGTGGTAAGGCAATAATTGAAGCAAGTAAAATCTACGATGACAAGAAAATCTGCAGACGCTGGAAATCCAAGCAACACACACAAAATGCTGGCACAACTCAACTAGCCAGGCAGCATCTGTGGAAAAGAATAAACAGTCGTAGTTTTGAGCCAAGACCCTTCATCACGACCTGAATCAATGATGAGTGTGGATCTGTGTAATAACTATATAAAATAATTAGCATAGATTTATGAGGGATAGAGTAGTGCTTCCCTTAGAGACTTTGAGAAGAAATTTAACAGGTTTCTACACAAATGTAGAACCAAACATGGAAGTGCATAAAATTAAAGATACCTTTCTGCCCTGTAGTTAGGAGGGAGCTAGTGTCAGGGAGGAAAATAAAGGGAGTATATTTTGATGGTGAGATGCGGCATGTAGTTTTTGATGGATCTATATTGGGCTTTGGAAATTAGGCATACAGTGCCTACAAAAAGGTACTCACACTCCCTTAGAAGTTTTCATGTTTTATTGTTTTACAACATTGAATCACAGTGGATTTAATTTGTTTTTCTTTGACACTGATCAACAGTGAAAAGACTCTTTCATGTCTAAGTGAGAACAGATCTCTACAAAGTGATCTAAATTAATTACAAATATAAAACACAAAGTAATTGATTGCATAAGTATTCACCCTCCTTTATTATGACACACCAAATCATCACCAGTGCAGACAATTGGTTTTGGAATTCACACAATTAGTTAAATGGAGATCTGTGTACAGTCAGGGTGTTTCAATTGATTGTAGTAAAAATACACCTGTATCCAGAAAGTCTAACTGCTGGTGAGTCAGTGTCCTGGCAAAAACTACACCATGAAGACAACAGAACATTCCAAGCATCTCTGTGGAAAAGGTTATTGAAAAGCACGAGTCAGGAGATGGATGCAAGAAAATTTCCAAGTCACTGAATATTCCTTGGAGTACAGTTAAGGCAATCATCAAGAAATCAAAAGAATATGGCACAGCTGTAAATCTGCCCAGACAGCCTATCCTCAAAAACTGAGTGGTTGTGCAAGAAGGGGATTAGTGAGGGAGGCCACCAAGAGACCTATGACAATTCTAGAGGAGTTACAAACTTCTTTGGCTGAGATGGGAGAGACTGCACATACAACAACTGTTGCCCAGGGGCTTCATCAGCTTTATGGGAGAGTGGCAAAGAGAAAGCCATTATAGGCACTGTATATCACCAACTTGGGTAAAAGAATTTTACTGTACTGGTGCTGTTCAGCTGGAAAATTAATATGATACATTGGAGCAGGAAGTTATAAAGTATATATGCAAATTTTGTGAGTGAGTAGATGTATTTTAATATGGGGGAGTTTGCTGTCACGTACTCTGAATCAGAGAAAGAATAAATGGAACACTTTTTTATTGGTAAATAATTAGTGATCATGTAAAGAAAATTGGATTTCCAGATATTTAAATCACTAGAAAGGCTAATGCATAGTATTAAAAAAAATCCAAAAAGATAATACAACATTGAACTTTATCATAAGGGGTGAATGGAAAAAAAATGGAGGGATTTTGTTTCTGTTCTACTGTGCCATGATAAAGCCTTATTTGGAGCGTTGTGTTTTCTTTGGTCTCAGTCTTTGCTATTTCCTTGCTTATTATTTGTCTGGCATCAATTAGTCCATGTTCATGGTTAAATAAAGATTTTGATTTTGTTTCATCAAAATTCTTTAAACACTGAAATAATCACTAGCATTCTCTTCTCTATCTGTCATCTTTTTCACTTTTGGTCTCTGTGCATGATCTAAAAGCAAAGGGGGTTCCCATGGCTACTGACCATGACGTAGATAATCAATGTCCCTAATTTGTTGTTAGAAATTTTCACGAACAAGTTTGAGTGCAGTGTTGGTCTTATAATGCCTTGAGATGGACTCAGGGTGGAGCATCTTCTTAACAGAATTTTTCCCCATCACCATGTCTTGATTTTCTTTAATTTGGAAAAAGTAGAGACAACACTGAAGAAGGATTGGGTAGAAATTGAGCACACTGTTGGATCACACACTGAGTTCAGCGGTTATAATGTCAGATTCAATATTCATGTTAGCCTACTAAGCTTTAATTTTGAAGTTTCTGCCTCTTCTTACTCTCACTCCTAGTCATGTAGATGCTGGATAAAAAAAAACTCTTCCTTTACTTATCTGCTTCAGTGTTGTGCAACTTCCTGTTTGTGTGGATTTCTGTTGCAATCATTTCCTTGTCATTTTTATAGCTAGTGGTTTTTCTTGATTGCCAGTTATGGATTTTGAACTTTAAACTCTGACAAGACTCAAACAGAAATAGTTTTGTAATTTTGTTCTTCTTCATTAAATGGACCATGAATTGACAAATGCCCTGATATGATATGTAAATATATTGCCAAATTTCTACCAAGAGGAATACTTCCTTGCACTCTGTATGGCTTTATCTAAATATTTCCACATTTGCCTCCACTTCTTACAGCTCCATTCTTTCAATGTATGAATTGAAGGATTCCTGCATTTGGGATGGGACTGATATTTCATGCTGTCTGCCACTTTGATAAGCTACTAGGTTTGTCACTATGTCTGCACTGACCAACAAAAAATGTAAAAGTTATTGGATACAGATATATTTGATCTGAGGTTCTTCAGAAGCTGAGAATGAGGCATAAAAACCTGTTGCTTACAATTATTTATTAAGCACTGAAAGAACAAAGGGATTAGAAAAGGAATGTAGCAGAAGCTGAGCCTAGTAGCGAGGGAAAGCAAAAGGTGAACAGAGACCGATGCAACGTTGTCTGGTTTTCTTATAGCAATTTGTTAACAGCAATAAATCCCATTCAAATTCTGTTGCTTGAAGCAACCAATAAGATAGTCCCCATTCAAATAACATGATGCCTGCAGCTGCAGCCAAGGTGTTAAAAAGCAACTGGAACCACTTGTAAACACATGGAACCATTGCATATACATAGATAAACATATAAAATTACAAAACTGCATAAGAAAGTAAAATTATAAGGAAATTAACAATGATGTAGTCTAACCCAACATTCAGTCCTTTGATTCTAAATTACACATTTGGAAACATTACACCTGAAAATCCACTGGCAAAATCGTATGGTACCTAAGTTAAGATTATAATAATCAAAAAATTCATCGACATTATGGAAATATTCATGATTATGTGATTGTTAGGTAGTTTGTTTTTGTAAGTGGGCACACCCACGTGAGTTTGAACTGCTCTATTATTGATTGCCCTTAAAAGAGTAAAACACATAAATCAATGATAGGGCACATCAGGACATATTATTTTGACACAATATATTATTATAACAGATAATATTGAGTAACCTCAGCTCCATAGACTTAATGAATTCAGTCAAAGAAATCCCATTAATCAGACTGATGGACTTTAGTTGTTTCTTCATGAATATGATCAGCCAAATCAGTTATGTCTTCAGACTTGTATTTAGACAACACTATTTGCCTATAACTGCCGTAGTTCTTCTCCGTAATTGCTAAGAGAAGATCTAATGCCATTAGACTTTGAAGAACCATCTTATGCATGGTGACTATTTTGAAGTGTGTGACATACCCAACAGCTAGAAGCATTAACAGCATCAGCAAATTCATGTGACACCTGCAAGTATACTGTACATTATAATTCATCGCAATTGGCACATTGTGAGTAGGGAAAATTGACAGAAATATAGCAACAGCAAATAATATTAGAATAAGTTCCGTAAAGTCCAGTTCAAAGTCTTCTGACTGCACTTGCTTTCCTTGCTGGAACAGCTTCCACCTGTCTCGAAAACCTGTCCACTATTACCAGTAAGTATTACCTGCATATCCTTGACAAAGAAATGTAGTCCATTTGTAAGTGTAAAAATGGACAAGGTGGGGCAGGAGCACTTAATTGTGGAAGCTCTTCCATTGCTCCAGGATTTGTTTTCTGAAATGTCATGCATCTTTCAAATTGATTTTTGAGCTTGTGCCTTGAATTTTGGATTCCACTACTACTGGGAGAATCTGCAGCTCATCTTTTGCACTCCAGTATGTCCTAGAGAGTGTATCTGCTGTGCCAGATAAGGAAGCAATGTAGTTGGAATTATTAGTCTATGACGAGTGCCATATCTCCATGCTCCATCACTGCTTAACCTCCTGCCATTCTCCATCCAGAAGCGCTTTACCTAGTTAGAACATAACGCTTGTATCTCTTGAATATTTTGTATGTTCATCTGTGATACAGAGTTCAACTACATTTACATAATTTTGGTCTTTGGATTCACTGTTTATGTTCCCGGTACCTCTTTTAATTCTTTGATCTTTTTTACTTGTTTTATTTCTTTTATCCCTTCCTGCAATATTTTGCAATTTCATCTGAGAATGCATTTTCATGGCCTTCCGTTGTAGTCCTTTTGGTGTGGCTTTTACACAGTAATTTCTGGCGGCAACTGTACGGCATTCGTGAGTTCTCGTACTAGTTGGCCATTCTTGATTGTGGTTCTTAGAAACATAAGAAATCCCCTTTGCCTCCATATGTTTCCAAAGGCATGAACAACTCCAAAAGCTTATCAAGAATCAGTGTAAGTATTTGCTGATCTTCCTTCTGATTGGCTTCAATCAGAGCGTTCAGTTCTGCACAGAGGTACCAGGAGCCATGCTTCCTGATGCTTCACTTCAGTTTCAGAAAGCCCGGCCCAGCCGGCCCATTGAGGAGCCACTGGTGTGCAGAATCAGATTTGGGTTCAATAAAGTGTTTCCTTATAATTATTTGCTTTTTCATGGCATATTATCAATTTTGCAGAGTCATGGTCATTGGTCTTTGAAGTCTAATAAGAATTCAGCATATTCATTTCTAATTGGTAGTTAACATGTAAGACATCCAGTTTTTGCTTATCAGGGCAAGCAGGGGCTGCAGGCAAGGGCTTAGTCAGTTTTTTGAATGTGACAATACACCCATTATATCCAACATTGCTTGTTGAAACCATATTATCAGATCGGGATCTCCAGACTTTTGCAAGGCAGGGGATTGAACTTGCTGTTGAGCATGTTCCTGTTGTTTCCTACGCTGACAACTTCTGGCCCAATGTCCTCTCTTACTACACAGGTGCCATTTTGTTTTTTGGGATTGGCCTTGGAGGTGTGGCTCAGACTGAGATTGCTGCAGTACACACGATGAATCCCAGTCCTGCTTTTTCTGTTGGTTAATGGGTATTGGCTGTTGACTAGCAAGACTGGCTGTTGATCAACAGGTAACTGAGTCACCTGAACTAATCCTACTTGGATTTTGATATCCCATTCCACTTATCTAGTGGCTTGCACTAGCTCAGCATTTGGAACACCAACTTCACTCCAATTCAGTTTTGTAAGCTTCACCATGTTTGCAATATTTGCTTTTAAGCCACCAATAAAAGTTGATTTCAAGGGATCATATGTAGAGTCCTCTATGTTATCTTCATTTATTCCTGGAAGTCAAGATTCAAGATTGGACTGTTTAATGTCATTTCCAGTACACAAGTGTAAAGGAAAATGAAATAATTGTTACTTTGGCTTCAATGCAGTACAAAAAAAGCATAATAAGATAAAGAACACAATAATAATAAAAATATCGATAAGATAGCTCATATACATAGATTGATTGTATGTCAATAAGGTGACGCTAGGCACTGGTGTGTCTGTACATAAGGTGACTCTGACAGGAAATGGTAAAGTAGTGGTGGTGGGGTGAGTGAGTGGGTGGAGGTGTTGATCAGTCGTACTGCTTGGGGAAAGTAACTGTTTTTGAGTCTGGTTACATTTCCTCCTCCCTAATGGGAGTGGGACAAGCAGTCCATGAGCAGAGCGGGTGGGATCTTTTATGGTATTGCTGGCCCTTTCTCGGCACCTTTCTCCTGAAGTCGAGAACCATCATGTTTGTCTTGTTGACAAAGAGGAAGAGATTATTTTCCTGGCACCAGGCCTTGAGCTCTTCCATTTCCTCTCTGTGGGCCATCTCATTGATTTTGGTGATAAGCACCGCCACTGTCAGGTCATCAGCGAACTGGACAATGTGATTACTGGTGTGTTTGGCCGTTCTGTCACGTGTGAGCAGAGTGTACAGCAGTGCTCTCAGCACACAGCCCGGGGGACACCGTGTGGAGGGTGATGGGGAGGGAGGGGCAGTTGTGCATCCTGACTATCTGAGCTCTGTTGTTTAGGAAGTTTAACACCCAGTTGTACAGTAGTGTATTTAGACCGAAGAATAGGAGTTTGTTCACCACGGTCTGTGGAACAGTAGTGTTGAATGCCAAACTGAAATCCAGAAACTGCATTCTGACATAAATGTCCTGATTTTCCAGGGGCGTCAGGGTCAAGTGCATGACTGATGCTATGACATCTATCGTAGAGCAGTTCTGTCAGTAAGCAAATTGACGAGTGGCCAATGTGGCAGGAATGGAGTTTTTGATGTGTATTATTACCAGCCATTCAACGCACTTCAATATATGAGTGGAGGTAGTCGTTTAGTTCTGAACATGTGGAGTTCTTTGGTGGAGACTTCATACTTCTGAATAACTTAACCACTCCGTCCTGCAGTGTCCCTTGTACTCAGAAACATTATCAGAAATATTTTGCTTGCAATCAACCACTTTCCTCCAATCAGTTTGTCTTGGGGCCAGTTCTTCCAACTTCTTAATAGCATTCCAACTATCTTGTATATTTGTTTATTATCTCCCGCATGTTGTTTCAGCTCCTTGAATCAATTGTCTGAATAGGTGAGGAGACAATATAGCAGTGAAAATTTGGATGCCATCATATGGGTGCAGTTTGTGTATGTTCTTAATACATTGAAGCTCAGCCCAGACTTTTAAACTTCCATTTTCCGATGTGGAATTTCTTTGGACAATGCATCAATCTTTTCTGATTCAGATAGTTGATGCAAAAACTGTCACCTTTCATAGGTTCCATTTCGATCTGCCGTGTCTTCACTTCCTTGGTCTTTATTGTAGCAAGTTGTGGCAAAGTTGTCCATCTTATTGTTTCATCAATGTCATCCTCATTTGAGTTGTTAGAGGTTGCTGTAGAGTCCATGTCATGCCCATCCTGTAACTTAGTGGTCACCAACCTTCTTAAGCCCAAGATCCCCTACCTCAGCCTTAGTGAAAGGCGAGATCGACCCTAAATCGATTAGTTACACGCATGCACACCGGGGCAGAAAATACCGGAAGTAAAACTCTGCAACCCAGAAATAGAAATAATGTATAAACACCAGGGGTACCCACCCTTTTTTACACCGCGGACCGGTTTAATATTGACAATATTCTTGCGGACCAGATGGGGGGGGGGGGGGGTGGTGTTAAACACGACAGGAATACAGTGATACTCGAAGCAGGTTCCTTATGTCCAGTCTATTTTGCAATTTAGTTTTCGTGGCTCTCTGGACTTAGCTTCTGTCCCGCGCTGCTCACATTTTTCTGCTGAAAAAGCTCAGTGGGTTTGTTTTTAAGTGTGGGGTGCTTGTATTCAGGATACCGAAGCAGTTTTGAGGGCTTCATTGCCTCATTAGACAGCCTCTGGGCCCAAACTGCAGCCTCCCGCCCGCCCGCCGCCAGACGCCTTGGCCAGGTGCGGCTGGTCGCGGGTGGCATGAGAGGACAAGGTCAGGGCCGGAGGTCCCCATACTGGGGCCACAACGGTCCAGTCCGGAGAGAGTGACCAACAGAGTGAGGAGTGCGACAGGGTGCGCCTGCCCCCCTTATAGGATCTATCGGCCGACAGAAGTTTTTTTCAGTAGATCGCAGCGAGGTAGCTGCTCTGTTACTTATGAAACCCTGAGCCCGAATTAGGTCATCTGCGAATATTTTAGCACAGGGTTCCCCACGAACATTCAGTGTGCTAAACAGGTTCAGGGGCGGTGCCCATCTGTCCGCGTTCCAGGCCAGTAGCAACGCCGCTTCCCGCTGGCCGCCTGAGGCCAACCAGTGATCGCTGGCGCGAGGGTATCACTGCGTTTAGGCGACTGATGACCTTACGTGGGTTCAAGTTCAACAGTGGGCGTGGCAGGGAATGAGGAAAGGTGCAGCTGACTCATATCGTTTCCTCATGGCCTGCTGATTGGGGACCACTGAAGTACACTGTGTCATGCGGGGGGGCGGGGGGGAGCTACACGCATGCACACTGGGCAGAAAGAACGGAACTAAAACCCTGCAACCCGGAAACAATCTCTCAACAGTATTTGTGTATTTATTTTTCTTTTTTTTTGGGATCTACTGGGAAAGTCTCAAAGATCGACCAGTCAATCACGATTGATGGGTTGGCGACCAGAACAGTAATTCCTCAGGTTTGGAGGGTGGCACTGTTTCAGATGACTGTCCAATGTAGGGGGTGTTTCCCAAGGAGAAGCATCACTGGCAGGACCACCCACTTGAATCTCTGGTGGGCTTTCTGATACTATACAAGGCGCTTATCATGTTCTTTTCACTTGTACAGTTAATGCAAAAATGTACTCTTTAGACTTTTTACTGTCTCTATCATACTGTTTATTGCCGTTCATCAGATGTTTCTCTTTCCTTTCCCAACTGATCAGTGAACTTCTTTTACTTGTACAAACTGACCACATGTTCATATCTTTAAGTGCAATAAAACAGATAAAATCCATCTAAGTTTGTCCTTTCCCTCAGGCATTCTCTGGGTCTTATCACGTATCTCCTTAATAGTCTCAACATTAATGGCATATTTCATCTGGATTTTTTTTCATTAATCTTATCAAATTGAAATATTTTATTCAGGTAACAACTCAAACCCTCAGTCATCCGTCCATATGTAACCGGAGATTTAGCTCCCCTTTTTCTGTGGTAGGTTTCATGACTTTGACCCTTGTCTCAATTCAATCTTGGGTAACACTTACTTTGTACATGCTCTTTATTACTTGGGTTGCAATCAAAATGCCATTGGATTGCTTCGAAATATTATTGGATAGTAATCAAAATGCAATGGATTCCAGTTAATTGAACCAGTACATTTTGGCCCAATTAAGCAATGGCCCCAATTAGCAGAAGTTTCATGGAAATAGTTTATAAAAGACCGACTACCATCTAACTGAGTAACAAATTATGCATTAAAATAAAATGCAGAAACATCAGAGCATTCGAACATGACCAATATTACTATAGTACTATAAAACTGTGATTTAGTTCCTAATAGGTAGCAATGAAGGAATTCATCCATTGTACACGGACAAGTGCTTTTAATGGACTGTAAATGAACTAACTTAGCACAGCAACTGATGCTAGTTAGAAACTTTTGCATCCTCAAAATCTTCATTTTCATTGTAACGTTCAAGATAATTGTCATTACTTTCAAATTCTTCATTGTTCCTAACTTGTTGAAATAGTGAAATCGTTTCTTTTTCACTCCTGGCCGTTTCTCGCATCTCCAAGCCTGAATGCTTGAAACCGCAGTGAGTAAACTGTTCTGAATTTTCTTACTGCTTATTTCTCACCAACTATCAGTGACAAAAAGTTCAAGTTCAAGTTTATTGTCATTCAGCTGTACAGATGTATAGCAGCAAATGAGACCAAGTTCATCCAGACCAAGGTGCACAACACATCGTATGTAACTCCACACACACACAGAACAGATGCAGTTAATATTACCACAAATAAATTAACAAGTAATAAGGTGCATATATGATATGTTAAAAAGCAAACAGTATAACACCACTGGTGCTTCGTATGTGATGAGACCTGGGTGGTGGCAGAGAGTTCAGTAGTCTTACGGTTTGGGGGAAGAAGCTGTCCCCCCATCCTAACAGTTCTCCTAATGCTATGGTACCTCCTGCCTGATTGTTGGACAGATGGGAGGGATCACTGACAACGTTAAGGGCCCTGCATAAGAAGTACCCCTGATAAATATCTCCAGTGGTTGGAAGAGAGACCCCAATGATCCTCTCAGTAGTCTTCACTGTAGGGAATTGTGGTCAGATTGTGGTGAACTACATATACCTGTCTGGACACGCCCCCCCTGCTGACTGCTCCTGTGGCTTCTCCCACAGACCCCAGTATAAAGGCAATTGGAGCCACAGACCCTTCCTCAGTCTCCAGGATGTTGTGTGGTGGTCACTTGCTGCTTGTGCTTTTTTCCAGCCAATAAAAGCCTACCTTAACTCACGTCTCAGAGTCATTGATGGTGCATCACAGATGCCTTGCATTTCCCATACCAGGTGGTGATGCAACTGGTCAGGACCCTCTCGATGGTGCTCATGTAAAAATTGGTTAAAATGGGGGGGTGGGGATCGCAATGGGAGCCTCACTCACTTTAATCTGCTCAGGAAGTGGAGATGCTGCTATGCTTTCTTGACCAAAGAGGTGGTTTTGAGGGGATTTAAAAACTGTGCTCTAAGAAACTCTCCAGCAGCAATCTCCTGTCCCAATTCAGTGGCATGGATAATAAACAAATAAACAAAGGAAACTCGATTAGGTTTTGTTCTTTACGAGTTGTCCCAAATAAGCGGCTGCCTCATTTAGTCGATAGCCCATCTATCTGGAATCCACTGTAGATAGGGTTGCTATTGGAATAATCGGCATTATAATTGAAATATCGCCTTTTGGAATGCAACCTGGATATCATTTCAGGATTGCATTTGAAAGAGAGGGAACTTGTAGAATGCCTATGATGGCTTTTTAGAGCAGATTGTGGTTGAGCCCGCAAAGGGCAATTCTGCTTTCAGTGTTGTGTAATGAACCAATTTTGATTAGGGAGCTTAAGATAAGCAAACCCCTAGGAGGCAGTGATCATAATATAATAGAATTCACTCTGCATTTTGAGAAGGAATAGATAAAGTCAGATGTATCAGTATTACAGTGGAATAAAGGGAATTACAGGGGCATGAGAGAGGAGCTAGCTAAAGTTGATTTGAAGGGGAATTGAACAGGATGATGGCAGAACAGCGATGGCTGGTGTTTCTGGGGGCTATTTGGGGGGCAGAAGATAAATACATTCCAAAGATGAAGAAGTATTCTAAAGGGAGAATGAGACAAATGTGGCTGATGAGGGAAATCAAAGACAGCATAAAAGCAAAGGAGATAGCATATAATATAGCAAAAAATAGTGGGGAATTAGATGATTGGGAATGTTTTAAAAACCAACAGAAAGCAACTAAAAAGGAGAGAAAAGATGAAATATGAAGGTAAGCTCACCAATAATATAAAAGAGGATACCAAAAATTTTCTCAGGTATATAAAGAGTAAAGGAGAGGTGAGAATAGATATCGGGCTGCTGGAAAATGACATTCCAGAGATAGTAACGGAGGACAAAGAAGTGAGAATTAACTGAATAAGTATGTTGCATCAGTCTTCACTGTGGAAGACTCTAGCAGTATGCCAGATATTTGAGTGTGTTAGGAGGCAGACGTAGGTGTTGCTGCTATTAATAAGGAGAATGTGCTTTGGAAGCTGAATGGACTGAAGGTAAATAAGTCATCTGGACCAGTGGTATCTGAAGAGATTGTGGAGGCATTAGTAGACTGACTTCAATGGTTGGGAAGATGTTGGAGTCTATTATTAAGGATGGGGTTTTGGGGTATTCAGAGACAAATGATAAAATAGGCCAAAGTCAGCATGGGAATCTTCCTTAAGGGGAAATCTTGCCTGACAATCTGTTGGAATTCTTTAGAAAATAACAGGCAGAAGAGATAAAGGAGAGTCAGTGGATATTGTTTACCTGGAGCCTTGACAAGGTGCCACAGATGAGACTGCTCAACAAGATAAGAGCCGATTGTATTACAGGAAAGGTACTAGCATGGATAGAAGAATGGCTGACTGGCAGGAGGCAAAGAGTGGGAATAAAGAGGGCCTTATCTGGTTGGCTGCATGTAGTGTTAAGGAAGCAGGGAGTCTGCAGAAGGACTGATCGGATTGGAAGAATAGCAAAGAAGTAGAAAATGCAATACAATGTCATGCACTTTGGTAGAAGGAATAAAGGCATAGACTATTTTCTAAACGGGAAGAAAATTCAAAAGTCAGAGGTGAAAAGGGTCTTGGGAGTCCTTGTGTGGGATTCCCTAAAGTTCAACTTGCAGGTTGAGTCAGTAGTTAAGGAAGGCAAATGCAATGTCAAAATTAATTTTGAGAGGGCTAGAATATAAGAGCAAGGACATAATGCCTAGGCTTTGGAAGTCATTGGAGTTCTGTGAGCAGTTTTGAGTCCCTAAGAAAACTTGTGCTGGCATTGGTGTGGGTCCAGAGGAGGTACACGAGAATGATTCTGGCAATGAAAGGGTTAATTCATGAGGCGTGTTTGATGGCTTTGGGCCTGTACCCACTGGTCATTAGATGAATGAGAGGGGGTCTCAGTGAAGCCTATCAAGAAGATAAAGTAGATGTGTTACAACCGCAAGTTAAAAAACCGGTACTTGGAAGTTTACTTACAACTTAAAACCACGGGGCCAACTGGCCAAGGAAGCAAATATCCTTTATACAAGTTAAAATATAAGGAAAATAACAGTTATTTAGTCTAATCCAGTACCATTTACCCTACTCCTACATTCTTGTTTTTTCTACCCACATTCTCATCAATGACTACTTACCTATACACAAAGTAATTTAGATTACCCAATGAAGGTGCATGTTTTTGGGATGTAGGAAGAAATCAGAGCATCAGGAAGTCATCCATAGAGCCAGAGGGAGAATTGAAAACACCTAAAGTCAGGAACGATCTTGAATCTCATATCCTGTGAAGCAACAGCACTACTAACTGTGCCATGGAATTCGTTCGTCATTGGAATACTATTCTACCTGCTGAGTTCCTCCAGCATTTTGTGTGTGTTGATTGGAATACTATTTCTCACTTACACATGTGAAGTTACTCTTTTGACGCCTCTTCAAATACTGGTCCTGGAAATCAGTCAGTTGCCAGTTTCTCGCAGTCTGCAGCCTCACTATGATTGCAAGTCCAGTGGTGTGTCCAGAGTGTTATGGCCTAAAGATTGAAGACTAATATAAGGAAAACCACTTGTAATTTTGAAATCCACTTTCATCATTTGCTATTCACCACTTGTTAATGTTATGCAACAGAAAAACTTGTGTGACAGAGGCTATGTGCAATATCTTGGATCGTAGTTGAGGAAGGGCACAATTATCAGAGGAAACCAGACCTGTCTAAAGCTAAATTAAAAAAAACAGTCTCTGCAATAAAAGCCAATGTATTACAAGATAGAGCCAGAATAAAGGAACTCAAAGGTTCAGCAGATCATCATTAAAAAACAAAACCTGGTGAGTACTGGCAGTGCATAATGTAAGATGTGACTGCTTTCAAATGCATCAGTTTTAGCTTGCTGGTTCTGTTCCTTAGGTTATTATGCAGAGAAAACAGCTGGGTCCATCATTATTAATAACTTGGTCATGCCAATTCAGGAGATGATGTCTGCAATCTAAAGTCTGAAGCTGATTTTACCAATACTAGGTGGACTTCAATGCTGGGAGCAAATATTAATAATCATCGTTGATATGTCCTGGTCATTGGCATAGCAAATGGAGACAAGCCCTCAGTGAGAGAAATTACATTATGAATTTTTGCTCATTCAAATAGTTTGAGGACACCAGTACTTGAACTGGCAGGATAGCTCTATCCAATAGTTAATTTGAAAGGAATATTAACCAACTTTGATAGTGAGGGTACTTAAATGCTGAAGACCTTGTATTATGAATCATTATTCTTGTTAAGCAAGTTTAGTAGAGCAGCTGAAGAAACAATAATGGGCAGATACTCAGGGTTCATAAAATGCTAATATGATTGTTTTCTCTAGTTGCAAGGGAAATCTCAGATTGCTGTTCAAATCATTAGGTGGCCCCTCTATAAATAAGGTCAATCATACAAAGTTAAAATTGCTACAGAATAGGTTAATTCATATAAAAGAAAAAATGCAGGAGGAGGAATTTTTACTGCATCTGGGACACAGTCGTAGAAATCAAATCCTTCAGTCATGATAATTAAAACCAGTTTGAGGTAGGATATTGTGGTGAACTAAATAAACGTGCATGTGCACATTGTATGAAAGCCTTTTTCAGTTGGACACACTAACTCTTGTATTCACCCTTCTAAATAAAGATTGATCCCATTATAACAGCCAAGCAATATATTTGTCTTGCATTTCAGAAAATATTGAGAATGTTTTGAGTGCTATATTAAGCAGGCATTATATTTAACTCTTGAGAAAGGTAATAATAATTTTAGTTTAATGTATATTTATCAATTATATAATTTATCAACTATATAATCTATTAATACAAAAAATCTAAAAAAAGTATCACTCAAAATCCTACATTTTAATTTAATTCCAGTTCAACAATATTATACCTTTCTATAAATTTGTGCTTCTAGATGCTGAAAATCATTTTTATACAATTGAAATGAAATTTCTTTAATTCATAATGGTTTAACAAATTATAATACCATTTTAATGCTGTCTGTATTAATAAATCGTCCAGGGTTTGCAAGCCACTTGTATGTTTTTGTGCTGGTTGAAAGAAATTTGCAGGTTTGATCATTAGGAAATATTAGAGAGAAAGCAATGGAAAAGGATGTTCCATTGCCAGCTGTAATTAGGCTCTGAGACAGCATGATTTCTGAGCTTTTAATGCCTTATATGGTAAAGTGACACAAGGATTTTATTAGGCAGCCAGCCACTCATTGCTTCACCAGTTACATAACACACACCAGTTACAAGACGTACAGCAGTTCAAACTATATGAATCCTAGGGCGTCGATGGTTTAATATTTTAGCTCATGTCTGACCATCGGAACAGTGAGTGACTGTGGCTGTTTGTCACAATTTGCATGTCTGATGTCACACTGAGATTTTTACATACGTTAATCTTTAAATAATTCTATTTCTTTCATGAATGAACTGAATCAGATATAGCTGTGCTGAAAAGCATTGAAATAATCAGAACGGTTTCAAATTTCTGCTCTTGTTTTGAATTATAGGTGCTTAAAGCCTTCCAAACAGCAAAATGACAGAGCACTTCGACTGCCACTACTGCAAGGAATCCCTCTTTGGGAAGCAGTACATCCTTCAAGAGGAGAATCCCTTTTGTGTTAGGTGCTATGAAAGTCTTTATTGCAATACCTGCGAGGAATGCAAGAAACCAATTGGTTGCGACAATAAGGTCTATACCATTTTTCATCTTTGTTCATTGGGTTGCAATGGTGGTGCAATGCAAAAACTGGGATCTGCACTTGAGGAATATTTTCTGCATTTCGAAGCATAGGGTTGTGTACAAAGATAATGTTATAAAGAAAATACTAACATTATTAATCCAGTGGGAGCTGGATGTGGTTCAGGGCAGCCTCTCTAAATATAATTAAAGTACTTGGAAATCACTATCAATTTTCTTTAAGTTTTCTCTATTAGAGGGTCAAAATTGACTGGACATATTTCAGGCAAGATAAAAATTTCTCATCTCTGGAAGTCATATTCCCAATCTATGAAGTGCTGGTGTGGATGTTAAATTTAACATTGCTTCATTCAAATGCTTTGCATTATAAGCTCTCAATATGCTTTGTCAGTTTTAATTCTTTAATTAAGATTATTGGATTATTCTAATTTTAACACAAACAACTACTTCCAATATCAGGACTGGGCTTGCTGGTTGAGCATTCTGTTTTTTTTAAATTTTCTTTGGTTATGTTATCTTACTTCATAAATTACCTGTCTTTAGATCAACTTGGCTTTTGTAACGCTGCTGCAAGCACCACTGCTACTGAATACTTAATTGTAGCTGTCAGTTTCTGTGTAATTTGAGACAAGGCATGTGGTAAATGTAACATATTTGGGAAAAACAGCAGACTTTGGATTTCAAGCTTCCAAATTCTCCACTAGAGTGGTTCTCATGAAATGTCTGGCTCTGCTGCGAGTTAGTTGACAGAGATTGATTGGCTAACAACTCTGAGACTTGTTTAATTAAGCAACCAGCAGAATTATAGCAGAAGGCAAATCAGATGGACTTTGGCCTTTGATTGTATGGAAATGTCAATGTTCTGGGAGATGCACTGGTTGTCTACCTCTGAATGAAAATCTTACTTCTTCACAGTGGATAAATCACATTCCCTTCTTCCACCCCGTAAACCTGATGACGTTACCACCTATCCATTTATAGCAAGGGTTCCCAACCTGGGGTCCATGGTCACTCCATGGCACAAAGAAGATTGGGATCACCTGCTTTAAAGTAATTATGTCAGTCCCAGGATTGCCAAGGACTGCCAGCAGTCTTACAACTGGGACAACTAGGGTGTATTTTAATTTTTCATGAATTTTCCTACTAGATTACCTGAATATCATTAAAGACCATGCAATCTTTGCTGCCAGAGGCATAGTCTTCTTATCCTTCTTCACAGTTCCTCAGGGTCAAGAATGACTCTGGCGTTGTGGTTTCTGATGGGGAAGTACAGACTTTTCCACTGAGGATACCTGACCATACAACCATCAAATAAGGAGCAGAATTAGGCTATCTGCCCATTGAGACAGCTCTGCCATTTGAACATGGCTGATTTATTTTTGCTTTCAACTTGATTCACTACCTTCTCCTCATAACCATTAGCATTCTTACCAATCAAGAACATATCAAACTCCACTTTAAATATACCCAATGACTTGAACTCTACAGTTGTCTGTGGCAATGAATTCCACAGATTCACCTCCCTCTGCTAAAGAAATTCCTCCCCATGTCTGTTCTAATTTTGAATCTGTGCCCTCTGGCTCTAGTCTCTCCATCTATCGGAAACATCACGTCCACTCTATCAATATTCGGTAGTTTTCAATGAGAATCCCCCTTCATTCTTCTAAATTCTAGAGAGTACAGGACCAGAGCCATTGGACACTCCTCTCATGTTAACCCCTTCATTCTTAGGATCATTCTCTGAATTCCTACAGAACCCAACAGACAGAGTAGTTTGGGTAGTTTGTGAGATATGCACTTCCTTACCTGTTTCCTTGGGGTGTCGGTATGCTCCTGATGCACAGACTCAAGATACTCAATGTCATTCCAAATAGTCCTTTTGCATTTTGAATGGTGGGGGATCAAGGATCCCCAAGAGGCTGTAAGGATATTGCATTTTATCAAGGAGTCTTTGAGAACATCCTAAAATACTGTTTTCAGTCAGCCAGACGATTTTATCCTGTAACAGATTTTATTTCAGGAGTCTGGTATTGTGGTGAACTACATATACCTGTCTGGACATGCCCCTCTGCTGATTGCTCCTGTGGCTCCTCCCACAGACCCCTGTATAAAGGCGATTGGAGGCACTGCTCCTCCCTCAGTCTCCAGGATGTTGTGTGGTGGTCTCTTGCAGCTAATAAAAGCCTATCGTTCGCCTCCCATCTCTGAGAGTTATTGATGGTGCATCAAGTATTGGGCACGATGACATGGCCTAACTGAGGTAAATAGGACCTCAATACTGGGGATATTTGCCTGGGTGAGGACACTGAGAGTGGTTCCCATATTCTTCCAGTGAATTTGGCAGATTTTTCAGAGACACCATTGGTGATATTTTTCCAGCAGCGGAATGTGTTTATTATGGGTTATCTTGCCTCAGAAGCAAGCAGGAGTATATGGATCACATTCATTAGCCTTCAGCATTTCACTTCCTTCTGACAGTGTTGTCACCAACGCTCCCCACATGAGCGCAGCTCGTTTGAAGTGGGGATGGAACTGTCAATCCACCTAGCTTTTAACATGTTAATGTTCTTATGTTCAAAGCTACGGAGATCATTTTACAGTCCATTCAGTTCTGTTTGGCACAATTCCAATTATATGCTGTAATTTGAGAACTTGTATTGTTTGGTACTCAGCCCAAAATATTGACTATTTATTCCTATCCATAGGTGCTACCTGACCTGCTGAGTTCCTCCAGCATTGCGTGTGTTTACTCTGGATTTCCAGCATCTGCAAGAATTTCTTTTGTTTATCCACGAGTGCTGTCACTCCTGTTCAATTACGTACTTGCTAATGTCACATTTATCGCCACTGAGCGCTCATATGCAATTCCAGCCCTGAACATCGATCAGTAGTATTCACACTGCAGGGTTTCTCATTCTCAGCCAAGCAGCCCTGGGTAATTCTGATCCCTCAACAATGTTCCCAGCTGAGATGAGTTAACTAATTACTCACCTGAAACACGAGAAAATCTGCAATGCTTACTAAAATTCTGGAGGGACTCAGCAGGCCAGGCAGCATCTATGGAAAAGAGAAAACAGTCGACGTTTTGGGCTGAGACCCTTCATCAGGATTAGTCTGTTTTCCGCAGCCTCTCAATACCTGACTGCATTAGATCTGTTCTGGTTATTTTGTTCTTCTTTCCTCAACTGGGTCTTTCCAACGCATTACATTCACAACTCATTAACGTTGCTACGTTACATGGGCTGATAGCAGACTGATGGGATGTAACACTAGTCAATCCCTGACCCAGAGCAACATGTTTTACAAACCAAATATAGTGTATAGGGGCTGGGTTGGGGTGGTGTTGACGGTGACAAGGTCTGCATTTAACATCACTGCCGTAATGGTAGCCTAGTTGTACGGACCATCATGGTGCTCCTGGTTTTGCTTTAGCAAAGTTAAAACAAGTTCTGCAAAGGCCAGAAGTATGTTGCATCCTGTTACTGCTCCGGCAAAGTTGTAAATGACCCTCAGGACAATCCACAAACATAGCACTGATGGTATTATTCACTGATATTTCCTTCCTTTGAAGAACCATCTTACCATGTTTGACATCTTACCATAATTGTCCTGATAAGGCTGGGAAGCTCAATTTAAGTGGAAACCCATATGTTTAACCTGACTAGTCATTAATCTGCACCTGATTTGTTAATGGATAAAACCTCTAATGTTTATTTTGCCTCTGTTGTTCTTTCCCGTTAAGTGTCTGTAATGCTAACTTTACCAGTCTCCCAGCTCCCGACCTGTGTAAGCTTGAGCTGAATCAGAATGCAATCACCTAAATGCTCTCCTGTGCTAAGTCTCTCCGACTATTGCCACTAAATCATCAGTGCTTGTCTAAGTTCCATTACTACATGAGAAGAACTTTGTTTCAAAAAGACCATTGGGAAGACCAAAGGTACTGGTTCTGCCTATTTACTAACCAACAACTTCATTCCTGTCACTGTCTGTAAGTGAACCAAGTTGCTTGCAACCTTATTTTCATACCTGACCCTGTCTGGGCCATTACAGAGACTGCTCATTTCCATTGTACAGTATTATCTAACTCTACCCTTACCTCAGCCCAGCTCAAAATCTTCCTTTTCTCTTTCAAGAAACAGATTTAAACCTACCTCCTTAACCATGCTTTTTGCCATCCTTTTAGTGTCTGGTAATGTGACTGCATCTTTTTTTTAAAGTGTTATAATGCCAGGGTACATTTTTGCTCGATTGTAGGAGCTATATGATTTGAGGTTGTTGCTGTTCCTTCTGGTTTGCACATCCAGTTCATATAAAAAGCTGCTGATTTTGAAATCCAGCTTTTATCATTATCAAAATCTTTTGCTTTATGCCACTTCCACTGTCTAGCCCCACCTTGCCTTATTTATTTCTTCATGACAATACGGATATTTTAATTTCCTCACTTAGTATAACACTTTCAAAAGCTTTGGAATTCTCAGCAAGAACTAGATGCATTGAGAAGAAGTGAGGGGAATCAGAGGGAAGATGGGGCCAGAGCTCACATGGGAGGAAGCTTTTTGCAGGCCAGCAGTGGATCAGACTGTTTTGTGATCCAGGCAGGAACATCCCTGATACGAAATTTAGTTTACTTTGGAGCCTTCCATTGTAGAATAACCTGCAGATACCTTATAATTCCAACTGATAAATACTTGGATTTTCTTAGATTATTAAATGGATGAAAATAATCAACCTTTTACCCACTTTTCATCTTCAGGTAGCAGAATCATTTGCTCCATGTTTTTGTTAGCACGATGACCTGTACATACTGCTTAAGGATCTGTGCTTGCTGCGTGAGAAGGAAGATGACTTGTGCAAAGGTGTAAATGATAAGAGTTCTCCAGCAGGAAATGCTGGAGAAGATTTAGTCCTTGGTATGATTGGAATTACTAAAGAACGTAATGAATACATCCGTAGGGGTTGAGAAGAGACTTAATAATAATTGATGACATATGTATGCTGCCCGAGAACATATGCAAGTTCTGAGATCATGTGTAGACATTGTATACTCGTGCATGTGTGCAACAGGCAGGATGATAGAACACATGGCATCTTGGGACCTGACTTTCCAAGATTCACATGCTTCAGGGAATTTGGCTGCAAATGTCAGGCAAGCTGCTTTGTGGAAAGGAGGGTATTCTTTTCTCCATAGTTGAAATAATATATTTTAATTGCTGTTATAATAATTGCTTTCCAAAACATCCAAAGCTTGGATATGTGGATTGCCAATTAGCATGGGGATCATTTTGTTTTTACCACAACTATGCAAATTGATTCAAGTACTTAGGAGTTCAAAAAACTGAAAGTTCAAACTAAATTTTGTAATCAAAGTACATATATGTCACCATATACTATCCTGGGATTCATTTTCCTGCGACGTACTCAGCAAATCTATAGAATAGTAACTATAACAGGATCAGTGAAAGATCAACCAAAGTGCAGAAGACAACAAACTGTGCAACAGCAAATATAAATAAATAGCAAAAAATAATGAGAACGTGTGATATGAGTCCTTAAAGTGAGATCACTGGTTGTGGGAACATTTCAACGATGGGGCAAGTGAGTGTGGTTATCCCTTTTTATTCAAGAGCCTGATGGTTGAGGGGTAGTAATTGTTCTTGAACCCGGTGGTTTAAGATAAAAACAGAAGAATTCTCATAAAATACATTTTCATCTCAAGTTTTTGTTTCTTCCAATGAAAGATAGGTTTTAAAATACTTTCTGATTGTTTTGGAACTTAAAAAATACTGTACATATTCGTGGCTCAACAATGGCAGCACTTTAGTTTGATGATGGCTGAACATCTGAAAACTTTTCATAATCTATTAATTTTATTGTCTAGTATTTATTTTTTTCTATTGTAAGTGCTGAATACTATACATGAGAAAGTAAAAGAGGTAAATAAAGTTGCAGATTATTCCTATTTATGACTCATTCTGCTCTAAATCAATGATTGGTGCTACTTCAAGAGTTAAAAACTGAGGTATACTAATTCCACACTTTTAGACTGAATGCAAAATATGGTCTAAGGGTTGAGATTATGAAATCTAAGGTCATTTCAACTTGTGTGGTTAACATTATTTTGGCATCAACCCATCCTTTATAACATTTTCAGCAAATATACTTCTGACATATAAACAACATTGCTTGGCTGCCACAGATGACATATGACGGAATTTAAAGATTGTTTAAATCTTTATCCAACTTCCTGCAAGAATGACATTTATAGCAGTTTCTTTGTTTCCCTGAATATAATACAACTGGCTCCATTAGAATTTGAGAATTATTGCTGAATAATTGTCATGCCTATTTCCAGTTAAAACTGCAATAAGGTACCATTCAATTCTCCGAAAAATGTGTTTGGAACTTATTTTAAATACAATGGAAGTGAAAAATAGTAAGACATCTTTTAAAGTTTTTTTCAGAAAGATTGGTTTATTTATTTATTGGAAACACACCAAAGCATGAAAAGTACTTTTTCTGTCAAAAAAAGAATGGTGTACATGTGGGAAAAGCAGAATGTGTTGATTTCTTTTGATTGTGTTTAATTTTTGTTTTCCACAGCACTAATTTAGGCCATTGGGGTAATATTGAAAATGTTATATTTATGTCAATAATTCAGCACAAAACCATCAGCTGGGCCCCATTTGTGCAATATATTTGTAAATCATAGCTGAGAAGGCAGGAAGCTCTTTGTGCTGCAGGTCACTGGATTAAGTTACTAGTGCTAGCAGTGAGTCTGAAATGCTGCAATAATTCAAATTGGAGCTTTACAAGTTCATGTGAGTGCAATGTTCAATATTTCCATGCAGTAGAGAAGGAGACTATTCAGCTCATTGAGGTGAAGATGCCTTACAGAACAATTTTGTCATCCCCATTCCTTGTTCCTTTCCTCAAAACCACTCTGAAATACACCCATTGATTCTCCTACAATATGTATACTAAAGGCAATTTACAATAGTCAGTCAACCCACCAATCAGTGTCTTTTGATTGTGGGAAGCAATTGGAGCACTGGAGGTAAACTCACCCAGTCATGGAGGGAGCATGCAGACACCACTGGAAGTCACTGTCAAATCAGGGCTGTTGGAACTTTGAAACAACAGCTCAACCAGTAGCACCACTATGCTGTTGATGTGGTTTTAAGAGGTGGGTAAGAGCAGTATTCATAACCAGGGTATTACTGAACAAGAATGATAACATAAGGCAATTAGACAGAATTTTAGTGACTTTTTACCAAAGATATTCTTCCTTGCTTATTGATCTCTCTCAGAAGATTATTTGGCTGTAGTAGGAATTGTAGAAGATGCTGGGGAAAGGGAGAGTGCTTGAGTGTAAAGCATTTAAAAATTTGTACAGATAGCACAATAATGATAGTATAAGCTTGATGGACCAATTGGTCATTTTGTGTTACTTTTGTTTTGTGTCACTACTGCTGTAGCTTGGCCGTATATTACACTGAAGTAGCAACATGTAGTCTTGGGACAACAGGCCTTTCAGCCCATCTAGTCCTTGCCAACCTGATCTTCTACCTAATCCTATCTACCTGCACCTGGACCATATCCCTCCAAACCGCGTCCAAACTTCTTTTAAATATTACAGTTGAACCCACATCTATTATTCTGCTGGTCATTTGTTCCACACTCACACCACCCTCTGAGTGAGGAAGTTTCCCTTCAGATTCTCCTTAAACATTTCACCTTTCACCCTAAGAGCATGACCTCTTGTTCTAGACTTACTCAATCTGAGGGGGAAAAGACTGCATGCACTCATCTTATCTAAGCTCATAATTCTGTATAACTCTAAATGACCCCTCATTTTCCTGTGCAGAGGGAAATAAAGTCCTATCCTTTTCAATCTTTCCCTATAACTCAGGCCCTCAAACCCTAGCAACATACTTGTAAATCTTCTCTGCACTCTTTTAAACTTACTAATATCTCTCCTGTGAGGCAAATGACCAAGACCGCACAAGATACTCTAAATTCGGCCTCTCCAATGTTCAACATAACATCCCAATTCCGGTATTGCATGCTCTGATTTATGAAGGCCAATATATTGAAAGCTCTCTTTGTAACCCTATCTACTTATGAGACCACTTTCAAGGTATTATAGATCTGCATCTCCAGGTCCCTTTTTCCTATTTCATGCCTCAGAGCCTGGCCATTCGATCTGTAAGTTTTACCCTAGTTAGTCCTCGCAAAATTCAACACTTCACATTTGTCGGCATTGTATTCTATCTGCCATTATTTTAACCCATTTTCCCAGATGGTCAAGATCATGCTGCAAGTTTTGATAGCCTTTCCTATTGTCTACTATAATCCTAATCTTGGTGTCATCTACTCAATTGCTGATCCAGTTTATCACATTATTATATAAATCATTAATATAGATAATAAACAACAATGGAGCCAGCACCAATCCCTGCAGCACACCACTGGTCACAGGCCTCCAGTCAAAGAGACAACAATCATCCACCACTCCCTGGCTTCTCCCACTAAACTAATGTTGCCTCCAATTAGCTACTTCTTCCTGAATGCTAAGTGACTTAACCTTCTGGATAAGCCTCCCATAAAGGACTTTGTCAAAGGCCTTGCTAAAGTCCATGTAGGTAATGTCCACTGCTTTCCTTCACTATCCTTCTTGGTCATTAATTATCACTTCATTTCTGCATTATGAACATTCACCTACGTAAATTATATTTAAAAAATGCAACAAAAAGGAAAAGCTGAAAGATGAATTACATTGCAGGCAAACCTCAGAAGGTTGATTATACTTTCTAAAGAAGTTGACAGTTTCTACTCCCCTTTTCCACAGTAATAAATCTCCGTGGGAGTTATTGTGCTCATACTTCTTAAGTTATTAGTGCAGCACTTCCTGTGCATATGTTCAAGATCATTTTTGACCCGCTCATGCTTTTAATTGTCAAACAAAAATGTAAACTAGAAACATCTGTGTTATCTACCAAACACATCAAGACTTCCTTAGGCCTTCCATGGACAGAGTAAAGAACATTAACTTTAATTTTAAAAAAACCTGAAAGGTACTTCGTATGCAATTTGAGATGCTTTAGCTATTTGTTTTTATTATATATTTTGATTCCCGCAGGACTTGTCCTACAAAGACCGTCACTGGCATGAAGCCTGTTTCAATTGCTTCCAGTGCAAGCAGTCACTAGTGGATAAGCCATTTGCTGCCAAGGATGAGCAGTTGTTCTGTACAGAGTGTTACACAAATGAGTATTCCTCCAAGTGTCAGGAATGCAAGAAAGCAATAATTCCAGGTCAGAGCAAAATTTTGAACTTTTTTTTTGCTTATTTGTAGGATATATGCCAAGAATATTTATCCATTATCATTTGCCTTTGGGAGGATACTTTCTCGAACTGCTGCAGTTCCTGTGGTGGAGGTACTCCCATAGTGCTGTTGAGATCAGGATGATGGAGATAAACTTCCAAGTTAAGACAGCATGTAACTTGAAAATGAACCTTGTGCCATGCTGTATCTCTGTATCAGGTGTCCCTAACCTGGGCTCCACAGTCTCCATGCTTGATGGTATTGGTCCATGGCATTAAAAAAAAAAGTTTGGGAGCCCTTGCTCTATACAGTATGTGCCTCTGTAGTGTTCAGTTTCAGGTCACACACTTTTAGGTAGTAGAGGCTGCAAGTTTAAGAGTAGTTGCCAAGACCAGTGAATTTCTAGTGCATTTTATAGATAATGCACATTGGTAAGGTAATAAGGTAAGAAATAAAGAAATTGAAGCAGGTCAGCTGCTGTATTTGGCTCATCATCCCTGTTTCTGGAGATCATAAGAACATAAGCAATAGGAGCAGGAGTCGGCCATCTGGCCCATCGAGCCTGCCCCGCCATTCAATAAGATCATGGCTGATCCGGTAGTAGACTCAACTCCACTTACAGTGCCTTGAAAAAGTATTCAGTCCGCATGACTATTTCCACATTTTACTGTCCTATTTTCTAAATTTAAAATATATTGAGATAGGATTTTTTTAGCTAACCTACAAAACATTGAGCGCATGTCAAATAAAAAGAAAAATTCCCAAACCTATCAGCAATGTACTAAAAATTAGAAAACAAAATGATGAGGGTGAAAAAATATTCATCCCCTTTGTAATGACTATGCTAACTTTCCTCAAGTAGAATGCTGCATATTATCTTACCAACTCACCCAATTCGGTGATGCAGAAAATTGGAGGACCACGAATAAATACCCCCACTCTCTCTGTAAGGTCCAACAGTATGGTAGATTTTCAACAGACCAAATCAAAATGAAGGCAAAAGAGCTTTCAAGGCAAGTGAGGGAAATGATAATAAAGAAGCACAGATCTGGGGAAGTGTACAAAGGCATTGCACATACCTTGGAGCTCAGTGCAGTCCCCATCATGAAAAAGTGGAAATATATGAAACCACAGTCACACTACCTAGGTGAGGCCACCCCTCTGAACTTCGTCACCAGAGAATAATGGCTCTTGTAAGGGAGGCTACTGTGACACCAACAATTACTCTGAGTCAGATGAAGGCTGCAAATTGAAATGAAGTTTAGAGCTCCACAATCTCTAACACCTCGCACAAAAAGGGTGCTTATGGAAGACTGGCAAGGAAAAAACCCTGGCTTAAAAAAAACATACCCTTGCCCATTAAGACTTTGCAAAGTGTCACTTAGAAGATACTGTAAAGATGTGGAAGATGGTCTTGTGGTCGGATAAGACTGAAGTGAAACTTTTCGTTCTCAGTACTCAGTGTACATGGGGCATTAATCTAATAATGTGCCATCACCCGCCAAGTAACACCATCCATACGTAAAGTATGGTGGAGGTGGCATCGTGCTATGGTGATCCTTTTCAGCAGGAGGGACGGAAAATCTGGTCAAGATTGATGGGAAGATGAATGCAGATAAATACACAGAGATCCTGCTAGCCTCTGCCAATAAGCTTTTACTGGGGAGCAAGTTTGTCTTTCAGCAGGACAATGACCCAAAGCACACTGCCAGAGCAACCATGGAGATAGATACTGTAGATAGATACAGTGCCTAGAAAAATTCACCCTCCCTTGGAAGTTTTCATGCTTTATTGTTTTACAATATTGAATCTCAGTGGATTTAATTTGGCTTTTTGACTCTGATCAACAGAAAATGATTCTTTCACTTCAAATGGAAAATTGATCTCCACAAAGTGATCTAAATTAATTACAAGTATAAACCGCAAAATAATTGAGATCATAAATATTCACCCCCTTTAATATGACACACCAAACCATCACTGGTACAGCCAATTGGTTTTGGAATTCACATAATTAGTTAAATGGAAATCTGTTTTTGGAGATCACCTGTGTGCAGTCAAGGCGTTTCAATTGATTGTAGTAAAAATGCACCTGTATCCGGAAGGTCTAATTGCTGGTGAGTTAGTATCCTGGCAAAAACTACACCATGAGCACAAAAGAACACACCAAGCAACTCTGCGAAATGGTTATCAAAAAGCATAAGTCAGGAGATCGATATAAGAAAATTTCCAAGTCACTAAGTATTCCTTGCAGTACAGTTAAGTCAATCATCAAGAAATGGAAAGAATATGGCACAGCTGTAAATTTGTCTGGAGCAGGTCGTTCTCAAAAACTGAGTGACCGTACAAGAAGGGAACCAGTGAGGGAGGCCACCAAAAGACCTATGATAACTCTGGAGGAGTTAGAAGCTTGAGTGGCTAAGATGGGAGAGACTGCACATACAACAACCATAAGGTGAAGCACTGTCGATGTTTCGGGCTGAGACCCTTCGTCAGGACTAACAGGACAGGACTTCGTTAGTCCTGATGAAGGGTCTCGGCCTGAAACATCGACAGCGCTTCTCCCTATAGATGCTGCCTGGCCTGCTGTGTTCCACCAGCATTTTGTGTGTGTTGTTGTTTGAATTTCCAGCATCTGCAGATTTCCTCGTGTTTGCACATACAACAACTGTTGCCTAGGTGCTTCACCGGTCACAGCTTTATGGGAGAGTGGCAAAGAGAAAGCCACTGTTGAAAAAAACTCACATGAAATCTTGGCTAGAGTTTGCCAGAACACATGTGGAAGATTCTGAATACTGCTGGAAGACAATTCTATGGGCTGATAAAACCAAAATTGAGCTTTTTGACCATCAAACTAAATGCTATGTTTGGCATAAGCCAAGCACCATACATCATCAAAAACACACCATCCCTATGATGAAGCATGGTGGTGGCTGCATCATGCTGTGGGGATGCTTCACTGCAGCAGGCCCTGGAAGGCCTGTAAAGGTAGAGTTTAAAATGAATGCAGCAAAACACAGGGAAATCCTGGAGGAAAACCTGATGCAGTCTGCAGAGAACTGCAACTTGGGGAGAAGATATGTTTTCCAGCAAGACAATGACCCCAAGCATAAAGCCAAAGCTACACAGGAACGGCTTAAAAGCAACAAAGTTAATACCCTGGACTGGCCAAGTCAGAGTCCAGACCTCAATCCAATTGAGAATTTGTGGCTGGACTTGAAAAGGGCCATTCACTCATGATCCTCATGCAATCTGACAGAGTTTGTGCAGTTTTATAAAGAAAAATGAGGAAAATTGCAGTGTCCACATGTACAAAGCAAACAGAGACCTATCACACAGACTCAAGGCTGTAGTTGTTGCCAAAAGTGCATTTACTAAATACTGACTTGGGGGTGAAGACTTATGCAACCAATTATTTTGTGTTTTATATTTGTAATTAATTTAGATCACTTTGAAGTGATCTCTTTTCACCTTGACATGTGAGAGTCTTTTTCTGTTGATCAGCGTCTAAAAAGCCAAATTAAATCCATTGTGATTCAGTGCTGTAGAACAATAAAACATGAAAACTTCCGGGGGGGGGGGGGTGAATATTTTTTATAGGCACTGTAGATAGATACTTTATTGATCCCAAAGGAAATTACTGTACATTGTTACAGTTGCATGACAAGTGCACAGATATACAAATATTAGAAGAGAAGTAAGAAAGAATTTTAAAAAGTTACCTTAAAGATAACATGTACAAGATTAACAAATCAACGATTGCATGATTTCCAAGTTCACAGTGATAAGATGGTAGTGCAAGAATTACTGTAATATTATAGAGTAATGGGTGCACATTCATACTGTCTGGATAAGAAGTGATGGTAGTTTTGCACAGTTTGTACAGGGTGTCTGCAACAGCAGGCTTCAAATGATGAAAACTGATGACCTTGAGTGGTGCAGTCAGATTCCAAACCTTATCCGATCAAACATCTCTGGCAGGACTTTGTTTGCTGTCCACTGCTGCTCCCCAACTAACCCAGCACCCTTGAGCAATTTGGCAAGGAAGAATGGGCAAATCCTGTTCTATGACATTGTACAAAGTCAAGGGACTTATCAAAAAAGACTATTGGCTATTTTGACTGTGAGAGGTGGTTCAACTAAGTACTGAGGAAAGGAGGATGAATACTTTTGAATGCTAACATTGCAGTTTTTTAAATTTTTAGTTTCTCATGCTTTACAATTTTCCCTGTTTTTTATGCTCTACTCTGAAAAAAAGAGCATGTAATTCACAAATAAAAATTCTCAGTTAAGTTAATCAAAATCCCTGGTTGTGATACTCATTTATGTGAACAAAGTGTTGGGGGCTGAATACTTTTACAAGGCACTGTATCTGCTTTTTCCCAATAACTCTTAATTCTCCAACTATGATAATTAATTATAATTATATAAATTATTATAATTAATTATTAATTATTATTAACTATGATGATTAATTATTTTAACTATTAATTATCTGTCTAACAGTATCTTGAATATATTTAATGAAGTAGCCTCTGCTGCTTCCTTGGTCTGATACTTCTCTATCCAAATAGATCGTGCTGATCCTTCATCTCAGTGAAGTTTCTCTGCATGCCTCTTATCTCCTGATTGCCTTAAAATTGATGTCAGACTGACAACTTGGCCTACAGTGGTTTCTTCGTGACTCTCCATTTATTGATTAAAAACCTCTAAGGCCAGAAAACAGATTAAGAAGGCTGATGACTGTTATTTCTCTAAATAGTTGAGCTAAAAACAGCGCACACATGTTTGGCTGCTTGATGGTCAGGAGAAGGCAGTTTTCACTATTGCCTGCACCAAAGTCATTAGGAAAGAAAAAGTTTTGTTTTTAAAGCATAAAATGTGATAAAATTCTAAGTTTAAGCTAAAGTTAGATAAAAAAAAGTTATGCATTAGTTGAATTATCTCCTTCACTTAACATAGTATTAAAGTTAATCTTCGTTGGGTAAATCTTGGTATCACCAAACAGTTTGTGAAGAATAATTGTGATTTCATAGTTTAATGTCATAAGCCAATGTATTCTGAGAAGATTCAAGTTAGTAGGCATGCTTTAATTGCTTGATATTACAGGTCATTAGCTTGCCTTAGCTTCAGTTCATAGCTAATACTAATTGCTTCTATAGCATGCTCCGTTGGGCTAGTATATGAGGAACAGCAGCAAATTATTTACTGTTTTAGAATTAGCTGGTGGGAGAGCAAGGTGTGCCAACTGAATATTCGTTTTGCATCATCTCTCAAAAAAATCTAGGCACTCGCAAGATGGAACATAAAGGAAACAGCTGGCATGAGACTTGTTTCATCTGTCATCATTGTCAACAGCCAATGGGCACAAAAAGCTTCATTCACAAGGATGATAAGAACTATTGTGTGTCGTGTTATGAAAAACAGTTTGCCATGCACTGTGTGCAGTGCAAGAAGGTGAGCAAGGTCATAGAGTCAAAGAGTCGTAGAGTCATACAGCACAGAACAGACCCCTACCACTGACCACCCACTCACCCAAATCCTATTTTACACTCCAAACATCTCTTTAACTCCTCAAAGACTCTATAACTCATGCCCACTCAGAGGTAATTAACAGTTTCAATTAACCCACCAACCTACACTTCTTTGGGATGCATGAGGGAAATGGATCACCCTGAACAAACTACACAGTCATCGGGAGAATGAAAAACTCCGTGCAGAGAGCACCCAATCACAGTATTAAAAACATATTGTACCACTGTCCGACCCTGAAGCCGTTCAATATATAGGGAGGTGGAAACCCTGAGTATCTTCAGCATTCTCAAAATGCTGGCGATATCAAGTAAGTCAGCTGCATCCACGGGGAGGAATAGTTAATGGTTCAGTTTGATGACCTGAATTATTTATTGCTTTCAACCTGAATCTCTAATTGCATTTCTCTCTCTGCTGATGTTGCCTGACCTAACAAGTATCTCCACCATTTATTTCAGATTTACAGCAACCACTTTTTTTTTTTGTGTGTGTGTGTGTGTGTGTGTGTTTTGTTTTGGTTACCGATAGCTAGAAAACCTTGCTTGGAATCTTTCTGCATCTTTTTGAAAAAGCAAAGTGGAGTGTGCATGCTGGAAAACCCAAGGTAGTATCTTGGGTTTTGTAGATTAACCACATATCTGACAAGGTAAAATATGATGAAACAACGAACATGCTCGGTTCTAACCATCTTTATAGGTCTTCTTCTTCAGTACTCACCACCTTCATATCTATTGAATGTATTTGCTACCAATCTGGAGATTAATTGCTCAAATTCCTATTCCTTTCTTTCAAATGTCTGGTAATTAATCAATCCTGATATATTTTATTTCTCTGTCTTCAACCATATTATTTTTCTGACAAAACATCATCAATCTGAATGATTAATTCTGTTGCTCTCTGCACAACTGCTAACTAGCCTGCTTCCAGTTCAGACATCCAGAGTTTGCATTCTGTTGATTTTGTATAGGTGTGTGGAGTCAGAATATTGTCCTTTTATAGAGTACAGCACAGCAACTAGCCCTTCAGCCCACCATGTCCATCCTGACCATTTTTTTAATCAACATGTGGTCCATATCTCTTATGGCTGGTGATTCAAGCGTCTGTCTAGATGTTTCATAGATGTTGTGTGAGTACAACCCCCTCAGCAGTGTGTTCCAGATTTGAACCATTCTGAGTGGAAAAAATCCCCCTCAGATCTCAACTAAAGCTCTCACCTTACATCTCTGCCCTCATTTTACTTAAGGTGCTATGATACTCTTACTATCTTCACTATCTAACGCCCTCATAACTTAGTACAATCAGGTAACCCCTCTGTCTCCCCTACTGTAAGGAAAACAAACCTGCCATACCTGATTTCTTTCATAACTGATATGTTGTAATCCAGGCAACATCACTGCATGTATTCCACAGTATGAATATTCTAAGACTGATCCCTTTCATTAGACATATTTGAACTTTCCAGTGAGGTCCTACACAATAATCATGAACAGGAACTCTCTCTGCTTTCAATTCGGCAGAGGGAAGGAAGCTGAAGGAGTGAGGTGGGGGTAAGGTGATGGAATGCCAGTAAAATGAAGCTAACAGAACTATACTTAGGAGAACATTGATCAAAAAGTCATGAGGCAATAATAGTTGGCTCTAAGTATGATCAAAGAGACCAAGAAACGAGATGCTATAAGAACTCAGTGGATAAGGCAGCATCTATGGATGGAAATGGAGAGTTGACATTTTGGCTCAGTCCAAATGGATGGTCTCAACCTGGAACGTTGGCAGTTTATTTCGGTCCAGAGATACCACCTGATCTGTTGAATTCCTCCTCCAGCATCTTGTTGCTGCTTCAGATTCCAGAATCTGCAGTCTCTTGCATCTCTGTTCTCTTTGATAAAAATAAGTTGGTGTGGAGAATTTATTGAAATGTAGAACTACTGGTATCAAATCAGCAGAACACATAGCCACCTGAGCATCACTTTCTTGTGGTTTGATGTCCCAGTCCTGAACAAAGTGACATCCTTTGACCGCATAGATGACATTGTTACTATTCTGTTAATTTAAGTGTGACTGGGTGAGTTCTCTGTTGGTCAGAGTTGACCATGGATATCGCATCCTAGCTGACCGGGTATGCAGGCCTGGGCAGTACGATGTGAAGAACAAGCTGTTGCCCATGTAGCAAAGAATCTGATGAGCCCAAAGGAACAGCAGAGACAGGTACAGTTTGGTACCACAAGTGTCGCAGGAGCTGGCAGCCAGCATTGAACTTACAGACTCCAGCTCTGGATGTTCCCCCCGGGGTTTACTCCAGAAGCCTTCCTCATGAGTGGGTATAGCTGCAAGGCAGTGGAGGTTTGAGATCAGAGTTTTCCTTCACCTAGGTGAGCTGCCAACCGCGGCTGATGAGCCCCATCTGGCCAAAACATCTGGTTTTAATGTGTCGGTAACCTGCCTTTGCCCCTTCTCCCTTCAGTAGAAACAGTTCTGCTGGGCTTAGTAGCTAAGCCACATATGAAGGCCAGGAGCTGGACTAGGTTGTCAGAGGCTATTTGAGGCACACACCATTGAGAGCATTTAGTAGGTAATGGGAACTTGACCCCATTACCACACCAGGCTAGAACAACCTTAAGGAACCCAAGTATTTCTTTATATTAACATTAAGATGTTATCTACCTTTATTATCTAGTTCTGTGAATAGTAATAAACAAATGTACTATATTTTATGTTTACAACTTTTATAAATGAATTATATTTTTGGAAAACAAAGTTGACCTCACTAAGTCAGTACACACAGTTGACTTTATCATAGACTTATGTGTGACTTGAGCTGAACTGCCTGCAAAGCCAGAGGAAGATCAGACATGGAGGACTGTCAGGGGTTTACTGGCTGTAAGGATTTAAAGCTACTTCTCTGCTTGGTAAACAAGCCATGTAGTTCATCAAATGATTGGCTGATTCCTTTGCTTCTATGGAAACACGACCATGAAGTTGTTAATGTTGTGAGAATATTTACTCATTTTCAAAGTAATTTTCACAAATAAATGTCACTTAAATAGCATCTTACATATTTTATCAGCAAAGCTATGACATCATTAAAGTATGCCAAAGCTCTATTTATATTAATGAAATAACTGTTTATTAAACTGACTATATCTTCCAGTACATAAATAAATTCTTACTCATGAAAGTAGGAAATTGGTTGATTTTACCTCTCTTTACCATAGATTCAACATTATAATTAAAGATCTGTTATTGTATAAGCAATCAAAATGAAATAACTAGTATTCTATATTTTATCTTGGTAACCAGGCGATTACCACAGGAGGGGTCACTTACCGTGATCAGCCTTGGCACAAAGAGTGTTTTCTGTGTACAGAGTGTAAGAAACCATTGAGTGGACAGCAATTTACCTCGCGAGATGAATGTGCCTACTGCCTGGATTGCTTCAGTCATCTCTATGCCAAAAAGTGTGCTGGCTGTACCAATCCAATTGTGGGTAAGTTCTTCAATAAGAGCAGGTTGCAAAACGAGCAAATTATCGCCAGTTGGTCAATGGATCCTTTGTATTGGCAACCCGGCAAGACATGTTCGCTTGACAACAGGTGCTGGGAAATGCTTAGACCAGATTAGAATATTGCAGAATTTGGGTTGAAAACTTTACCTTCTTGTTTGGGTAGTAATTTGACAGAATGTATTGTTCCATCTATTGATGAAGTCATTCGAGTTTCATTGGAAAGGGTTTGTTGGTTATCTGCATTCAAGATTAGCGCCCAGTTGTTAAAAGTGTTAATGTCCCCAGTCTACAATTTGAATTGTATCTGCCACTTCCATAAGCTTCATATTACCTTTCTCTCAGTTTGATGTCACTCTTTATTTCTGAATTATTTCTGCAGTTCCTAATGTTACGAACCCCGTAACTGGGTCACTTACCAGCAAAGATAGAGAGGTCCGTTGAAGTCTGATGGTACTATTTTTAACAGTATTTATTAGTAAAAATACACAAAAATAATATCAGTGCAAACATACAGATAATATACGTCGTCAATACTAAATCTAAAAGTGCGGGTATAATAATAATCAATAAGAAATAAGCTCTATCGTTGTCTAGGGGATAATGTATTGTCCGATGGAAATATAAAAGTCACTCAGTTCATGCAGGCTGCAGCCTTTTGTTGGAGAGAGAGAGAGATTTTTAGAAACTTGCCGGCTTTCCTTTTTATGATTTCGATCCGTCAGAATTTCATTAGTGTGGCCGTTCACTGGTGGCCTCTTCTTTAGCTAAGCCATTCTTCCGTGGTAAGGCTGCCAATTCCCAGGCAAAGGGAAAGGACGCACGCGAGCCCCCCACCGGCTGTCGCTATTAAACACTGTCACGGGATTTCTAGCGTTTCTCCTGGTGCGTCTAAAGGGGTTGTTCACCAGACCCTCTTTTATCCTTACTCACGGGGTCTCAGATGTCAATTAGGTTGGGATGATGCAATCCCTCAACCAGCCCACTCTGGTCATCCCCTGAGGGCTTCAATGAATAGTACAGTACTCAATACGCAATTCCGTCTCCAAGAGACAATAGCCGTTATCAGGGGTTTTGTTTTCGCTGAGGCCAGGACACATTCCAAAACCTTGAGGATTCTCTCTCATTTCCTGGGTCCCAGACCCGAATTAATAGCGATCTTGCGATTCTCAAGAAGGAGGGGGCTACTTTGTACCCTTCGGCCCCTCAGAGTTGTGGCACATTTGTAACACCCCCTTCCTTCAAAGCCTTTTTACCATCGGTAAAAATGAATTAATACAGAGTCTTACAGGATTTTAGAATCTAACACAATACAAAAGAGGTTTTTTTTCACTACAGAGTAATACAGTTATACATTCAATTCAGCATCTAAACAGTTAACTATTACATTGTCACTTCCTTTAATATCGTAACATCTTGTACCTTAATAAATTCTTGTAGCATCAGACTTCAATTTAATAACCACCTATTTTTATTCCTTTTCTTCAGCAAACAAAAACTAAAGAGTTGTGATCTTATCTTATGTGTATATTACAAAAGTTCATGCAAATACTAATCTTTATGTTACTTTCAAACTTAACAGTCAATCTTCCATGGGGGTTGACTTTATTATTCACATGCTTTGTCGAAATCCCTTAAAACCGGATTCTGTTATTTAAAATGGCGTCCCGTCAACCCTCGCCCCTTTTCCAGTTAACTCCCACGTGGTGAGCTTGTGCACCAGTGTGGAATAGGCTTTCACCTGCTCCTTTCATAGGAGTTATTTTATCAACAATGTATTCCAAACTTAGACCACTTTCCGAATTTCCACTTGCTTTAATTTTAAGCAAGTTGCTAGTTTTCTCTTCAGGACCCTTCAGGCTATTAGTTTTCAGTTTAAACTCTTTGTTCAAACAGCATTTCAAATTCTGCCTTTTCACAGCACACTCGTGAATAACAATAGCGTGTGGGGCACCTTTACATTCCAACTCAACCTGTAATTGATTCGCAGGCAACGTGTTACCAAGCCATTGTCTCTGTAGCCTGGTTGCTGCTTTTGACATCAATCCAGACTTTAAATTTTCTTCATTCAATTTGGGAACTACACTTTTCCCTTTTCCTTCAATAATAAGATTCACATCACCACCTTTTATCTCCTCACTAACTTTTAACACACCTTCAAACACCAACAACTGGGAATTCTCACTTCCCACTTCCCACTATTACCAAGGTTAACCCTTTCTTCACTGAACCAAGTCCATCTGACCCACAAGGACTGCATTCCTTTTCAACTGAATCAAATACCTCAGACTTTTTCTGAGCTCCATTACTAGGTTCAGTACCACGTGCATCCACATCTTGAACACACTCTAACGAGACATTTGCCTATTCCAGGCTTTCAATACCCGTACCCTTTTCAAATTCTAAGTTCCCCTGATCCTCCCAGCTACTCTCTGGGCAACTCCCTTCCGGAGTAAACTCAACCCCGCGGGCTGAAACAACCTCATCTGCCAACCCAGCAGACTTCTTCAAGGTAATGGCATCCTTTTCATCTAGGACTGCCCTCATTTCATTATCGGGAACACCTTTAGAATTTTCAACTTCTTCAAACAGTTCTGCCAAACCAGACAGATCATCCATGTCCAACCCTGGACCTTTTAACAGCCTTATCCGTTTCTCATCTTTACTCCGTGCCTCTATAAATTTCCTCCTGGCTAAGGGCAGGACTACCTCCTCTCCCTTACTCTCTTTCACCTTCCTATTCTCCATTTATCCACCCTCTAACTCCTCTTGGTACAGGGTCGGTAAAAACGTCTCGGCCAAATCGATACTGGCCGGATTTAAACTGGTCTCGTTCTCAGCTGCCCTTCTCGACATGCTGTGAGTGATCACGCATGCGGGATAGATCTTGGAACCTAGGGGCGGGACCTCAACACTCACAGGCTGGCTCGTCAGCTTCATTGCTGACCAAACCTTACCACCGGCTAAATCGTTACCAAGGAGGACGTCCACATCAGTTCTCGGGAATTCTGATCGCACCCCTATTTCAACTGGTCCAGATACCAGCTCACAATTTATAATGATCCTATGCAAGGGCACTGCTTCTGTCCCTTTTCCTATGCCTCTCAAAGCTACCTCTCCAGTCTTGCGACCAAAATCCAGTACCTTACTGCTAATCAATGACAGTTCAGCTCCTGTGTCTCTCCAGATCCGCACTGGAACTGGTGTGTGTCTCTCTCTCACAGATACGGTTCCCTCTGAAATACATTTCTCAGACCCTTCTCGTACTCTGTCTACCTTGAGCTCTCTCGTCGATTTACTGATCACCACAGCACATCCTATAGGGACTGCTGCTTTCCATTTTCCTGTCTCCTTCCTCGGAGCAAGGCACTTAGATGCAATATGACCCACCTTTCCACAATTAAAACAGGTCAAGCCAGGACCTCTCCTGCCGTCTTGCCTCTCCTCCTCAATTTTACCACTAGCTCCCGGCGGGATCTCTGCCTCAGCCGGCGGGCTTTCTCTACCATTCCCATGGTCTCTCTGGTAACTTTTATTCGAGGAAAACTTTGTCTTGTGGGTTAGGGCATATTCATCTGCGAACCTAGCAAATTCGGAGATGGACTTATTCGGCTTCTCATTCAAATACATCTGGATATCATCCGAAACACAACCTTTAAATTCCTCAATCAGAATTAACTCCCTGAGACGCCAAAAATCTTCTTCCACTATTTCTGCTGCACACCAGCGATCCAAGAGCACACCCTTCTCATAGGCAAACTCTGCATACGTCTGATTCCACCCTTTCTTTAAATTTCTGAACTTTTATCTATAGGCTTCAGGTACCAATTCGTAGGTCCGAAGAATGGCTTCCTTTACTTTCTCATAATTCTCAGACTCCTCCCCCTCCATGGACAACGCCACATATGCCCATTGTGCCTTCCCTTTTAACACACTTTGTAACAACGCCACCCACTGCTCTTTGGGCCACTTCTGATTCACTGCCACCTTTTCAAAATGCAAGAAATAACTATCAACATCCGTCTCCTCGAACGGAGGTACTAACCTAAACTCCCGACTAACATTAAACCATTCCTCTCGGTCTGACCCTTGAGCTCTTCACTCTTGCCTTAACTTCTCCATATCCAAGTCATGTTGCCTCTGTTTCTGTTTTTCAGCTGCTTCCAGCTGTTTTAACTGAATTTCATGCTCCCTTTGTTTCTCAGCTCTTTCCTGCTCTTTTTCCTTTTCAGCTCTTTCTTTCTCTTTCTCGGCCCTTTTCTTTTTCAGCTGCTTCCAGCTGCTTTAACTTAATTTCATGTTCCAACCTTAATTTCTCCAACTCTAACTGAGCCGTCCCACTAGCTGGTACCTTTTCAGGGATATTTTCCAATACCTCAGCTGAAAACACATTCTTCACAATATAATACTGAGTTATGGCCCTCCGCACCTCCCGCTTTTTCATTGACAACCTCACCTCTGCGAGGTTTAGTCCTTTCACAATATTTATCAAGTCCGACTTTGTGGCCGCCTCTAGCGCCTCCAGAGTCGGGTTTTCTATAAATTCATCCACGTCCATCTTTGCTGGTTTCCCGTCTGGCTACCTGTGTACCAGATCCAAGTTTGGACTTACAAGCCCGATTCACTGGCCCTCCAATTTGATATCAAATCTTGAGACGAGATCCCCAAGTTGTTACGAACCCCGTAACTGGGTCACTTACCAGAAAAGATAGAGAGGTCCGTTGAAGTTTGATGGTACTATTTTTAACAGCATTTATTAATAAAAATACACAAAAATAATATCAATGCAAACATACAGATAATATACATCATCAATACTAAATCTAAAAGTGCGGGTATAATAATAATCAATAAGAAATAAGCTCTATTGTTGTCTAGGGGATAACGTATTGTCCGATGGAAATATAAAAGTCACTCAGTTCATGCAGGCTGCAGCCTTTTGTTGGAGAGAGAGAGAGATTTTTAGAAACTTGCCGGCTTTCCTTTTTATGATTTCGATCCGTCAGAATTTCGTTGGTGTGGCCATTCACTGGTGGCCTCTTCTTTAGCTAAGCCGTTCTTCTGTGGTGAGGCCGCCAATCCCAGGCAAAAGGGAAAAGGACTCACGTGAGCCCCCCACTGGCTGTCGCTATTAAACGCTGTCATGGGATTTCCAGCGTTTCTCCTGGTGCGTCTAAAGGGGTTGTTCCCCAGACCCTCTTTTATCCTTACTCACGGGGTCTCAGATGTCAATCAGGTTGGGATGATGCCACCCCTCAACCAGCCCACTCTGGTCATCCCCTGAGGGCTTCAATGAATAGTACAGTACTCAATACACAATTCCGTCTCCAAGAGACAATGGCCATTATCCGTGGCTTTGTCTTGCTGAGGCCAGGACACATTCCAAAACCTTGAGGATTCTCTCTCATTTCCTGGGTCCCAGACCCAAATTAATAGCGATCTTGCGATTCTCAAGAAGGAGGGGGCTACTTTGTACCCTTCGGCCCCTCAGAGTTGTGGCACATTCGTAACACTAAGACAAAATAATTGAGCTCAAGTTTTGCAATAAATCTGTTATAAAGTCATTGATCTTTATTGAAAAGTCACACTAATTGCAGACATTGCATCTCATTATCTGACCTATAAATAAAAAAGTGAAACAAAATAACGGAAGTAAAGAGATCAAATTGGACAAGAGGCAAATTATAGTCTCCATATGGTGATCAACTTGTCACGGACAGTGACAAATGAAAATTATATCAGGGGAATGCACAGGTAGGGTTTAGAATAGAGTGGGATGTCCACAACCTAATTCATTGACCTGAGAGATGATGGAGCCATTGAGCCCAGCGTTGAGAAATATGTGAACAGGAATTTCAGTAATGATGGAGATGTGTCAGGAAATACAGCGGAAGGAAAATAGATGATATTTGTAACAAACTGAGTTTTGGTTTGAAGTTCAGAGTAGACCAGCATTTGGAGGTTGCAATGTTTAGTTTAACCTGAACAAGTAAGAAAGGACCATTTCGGAAACAGGACTAAAGGTATTAGGTTTCTGATAAATAACTAGGCAGAATAGCCCTAATTCTCATGTGTTTAAGCTATTTATTGGAGTTTCCCAGCAATAATTCTCCCCATTGCTTGCTAAGACACTCTATATGTATGTCAAAAGCAACACACATACTAAATGCCGGAAAAACTCAGCATCTATGGAATAGTTGATGTTTCAAACTGAGACCGTTCTTCTGAACTGAGTCAATCCTGAAGAAGGGTTTTGGCCTAAAACTTTGACTATCTATTCATTTCCATAGATGCTGCCTGACCAGCTGAGTTCCTCCAGCATTGTGTGTGTGTTGCTTTGGATTTTCAGCATCTGCAAACTTTCTGATGTTTATGATGTGTTCATTAACACCTGTTTACCTTCTCTTTACAATTTTCTTTTAGGTCTTGGGGGAAGCAAGTACATCTCATTTGAGGAACGTCAGTGGCATAATGATTGTTTCAACTGTAAGAAATGCTCCATATCCCTGGTGGGCCGTGGCTTCCTCACAGAACGAGATGACATCCTTTGCCCTGAATGTGGGAAAGATCTGTAAGAGGAAATAGGTCAGGAAACAATCTCATAGCAACCTTGACTGCAGCTGCATTAAAACAAAATAACCAGGCTCTCACTTGCTATGGTGCTAATTGCCCACAATGGTATGAAATGCGATTGAGCTTGATAATTGAGACAAATTGTTAAAATCAGTTTATGAAATGTTTGTGAATTCAAAGAAAGTTTGTATGAGTACACCAGGACAAGTGAAAAATTATTATTTTAATTCTATTGGAAGGCACTGATGAAATAAACAATATGAAATATCTCCGTACTTTAATGACCAAAATGTAATGGTGCATGTTGCCTCAGCAAAGGACAAAAATTCTGGTGAAAGAACACTGAAAGATTTTTCTTTTTATCATAGAAGTGGCACAGGTTTAAACATGCAACAGGTTGTGAACTGAACAGAGCTGGAAAGTAGTCATTGCAGGATCTTAAAACTAGATAATTTGCCCTGCTGTCTGCATCAATTATGGCAAAACATGTTTGAAAGTAAAACTTATATTTTACTGCATGATTACATAGTAAATAATGATCGTAGGTTCATCTGTATTTCATTATCTTTTTCAGGCATTAAATATTTGTAGTATTAAGTGCATTAATAAATTGAAAAAAATGTTCCTGTATTCCATTTGTGAATAGCTGTAAAATTTGAACCACACACCCAGATTTTCCATGCAACGGATCCAGCTGTTCTCCAACTAGTGAATAACATCACTCTTGTACACAATAGATAGAAGGTTAGTACTTCACACAGCAAGCAGAGACGAGAGAGCTAAAGGAATCAGCTCTAAAACTGATCAATATAGTAATATACAGAATATAGACAGATGTACTACTGACTATGCTGCTGTGCTAGGAACTAGGCATGATCTCCTGCCCTCTCCATTCTCTGCTGGGAATTCAACATAAACCCCTGCCCTCTCCATTCTCTGCTGGGAATTTGACATGAACCCCTGCCCTCTCCATTCTCTGCTGGGAATTCAACATGATTTCCTGCCCTCTCCATTCTCTGCTGGGAATTCGACGTGAACACCTGCCCTCTCCATTTTCTGCTGGGAATTCAACATAAACCCCTGCCCTCTCCATTCTCTGCTGGGAATTTGACGTGAACTCCTGCCCTCTCCATTCTCTGCTGGGAATTTGACATGAACCCCTGCCCTCTCCATTCTCTGCTGGGAATTCGACATGATTTCCTGCCCTCTCCATTCTCTGCTGGGAATTCGACGTGAACCCCTGCCCTCTCCATTCTCTGCTGGGAATTCAACATAAACCCCTGCCCTCTCCATTCTCTGCTGGGAATTCGACATGATCTCCTGCCCTCTCCATTCTCTGCTGGGAATTCGACATGATTTCCTGCCCTCTCCATTCTCTGCTGGGAATTCGACGTGAACCCCTGCCCTCTCCATTCTCTGCTGGGAATTTGACTTGATCTCCTGCCCTCTGCTGGGAATTCAACATAAACCCCTGCCCTCTCCATTTTCTGCTGGGAATTTGACATAAACCCCTGCCCTCTCCATTCTCTGCTGGGAATTCAACATAAACCCCTGCCCTCTCCATTCTCTGCTGGGAATTCAACATGATCTCCTGCCCTCTCCATTCTCTGTTGGGAATTCGACGTGAACTCCTGCCCTTTCCATTCTCTGCTGGGAATTCGACGTGAACCCCTGCCCTCTCCATTCTCTGCTGGGAATTCAACATAAACCACTGCCCTCTCCATTCTCTGCTGGGAATTCGACATGATCTCCTGCCCTCTCCATTCTCTGCTGGGAATTCGACGTGAACCCCTGCCCTTCCTGATGGTTTTCTGGTAATTGGGTACAAGAGTATGCCTTTGCTTGGAAATTTCTTTAGTTTCATCAATGGCATACTTGAAAATAATGTCTTTCATTATTTTCAAGAAACCTCCTATGGACTGTTGAATTTGCTCCTTGTAGAATGATATCCTCTTGTGGAGTAGTGCTGTATAACAGACAGTGCATATTCTTAGAAAGATCCAGTTAGAACTTATTAGTCTCAGTGTTATAGCTATTTTAGATGATTTATTACCTTTATCCATATTTACCTTTCTTCTGATCAGACTTCCAATCAGATTCCTGGAGAAGCTTTTCTTTTCTGGTTAAGATTATGATGAAAGCCTTTGATGACAAGTGACCGATAGTGCGGACAGAGGGAAACAGAATTCCCCAACAGCACATGTGCATATTAAACAAAAAGCTGTCAAGGCCTAGAAAATGGTGGATGGGTAAAACAAATGGAATATCTTCCAATATAGTAAGTAGTGAGTGGACAGGTGCAAACAATATTGGAGGTGTTTTTCCCAGCATATTGGCAAAGGATGAAAAATACTGACATTGGGCCTTCCCATTTGAATATATAGGTACTAAATGTTTGTTTACAAGATTGGCTTGCCTTGAATATAGCAGGTTCCACACTGGCTGTATTTAGGAAAATATGTGATCTAGATGTTCTTAATGGAACCCCTTTATGCAGCCGCCAGAAAAGGTAGCTAAGCCATCGGGCTGCGTAACTCTGGAATGGAGTTTCTATAAGATCGTAAGACATCAGAGCAGAATTAGGCCATTTGGCCCTTCAAGTCTGCTCTGCCATTTCATCATGGTTGATCCTTTTTTCACCTCCTCAGCCCCACTCCTTGACCTTCTCCCTGTAACCCTTCATGCCATTTGCAATCAAGAACCAAGCAACTCTGCCTTACACCCAATGACCTGGGCTCTACTGCTGCCTGTGGTAACAAATTTCACAAATTTACCACCCTCTGGCTAAAGAAATTTTTCTGCATCTCGGTTTTAAATGGACACCCCTCTATTCTGAAGCTGTGCCTTCTTGAGCTAGACCTCCCCCACCATGGGAAACATCCTTTCCTCATTAACTCTGTCTAGTCCTTTCAACATTCAAAAGGTTTTGATGAGATCCCCCCCCCCATCCTTCTAAATTCCAGTGAGTACAGACCCAGAGCCATCAGATGTTCCTCGTATAACACTTTCTTTCCCAGAATCATCCTTGTGAACCTCCTCTGAACCCTCTCCAATGCCAGTACATCTTTTCTTGAGGAGCTCAAAACTGTTCCCAATACTCAAAGTGAGGCCTCACCAGTGCCTTATAAAGCCTCAGCATCACATCTCTGCTCTTGGATTCTAGACTTCTTGAAATGAATGCTAAAATTGTATTTGCCTTCCTCACCACTAACTCAACCTGCAAGCTAACCTTTAGGGCGTTCTGCACAAGGGCTCCCAAGTCCCTTTGCATCTTAGATTTTTGGATTTTCTCCCCATTTATAAAATAGTCTGCACATTTATTTCTACTACTAAAGCGCATGACCATGCATTCTCCAACATTGTATTTCACTTGCCACTAGCTTGCGCATTCTTCTAATCTGTCTAAGTCCTTCTGCAGCCTCCCTGTTTCCTCAACACTACCTGCTCCTCCACCGACACTGGTGTCCCACAATGTTGCATCCCCAGCCCTCAACTCTGTTTCCTATAACGCACGACTGTGTGGCTTTAATTTTATCTACAAGTTTTCATAAAGTACCAGCATGGAATGGTACCAACAATGAGTCGGAGTACATGAAGGAGATAAAGAGCCTGGTGACATGACAACAATTTTCCCCTCAATGTCAGCAAAACACAAGAGGTGGTAATTAATTTCATAAAGTTGGGGTGGGGGTGGTTTGCGGTGCACATGCTCCTGTTTACATTAACGGTGCTGAGGTCGAGAGTTTCAAGAGTGAATATCGCCTGGTCCAACTGTGTTGCTGTCATGGTCCAGAAAGTTCACGGCATCTCTGTTTCCTCAGAAGGCTAAAGAAACTTGGCATGTCCTCATTGATTTTTATCGATGCCCTATAGAAGGCATCCTATCTAGATGCATCATGGCTTGTACGGCAACTTTTCTGCCTATGACTCCGAGAGACAGCAGAGAATTATGGACACTGCTCAGCATATCACAGAAACCAGCCTCCTCTCCATGGAAACACAAGAGATTCTGCCGATGCTGGAAATTCAAAGCAACACATACGAAATACTAGAGGAACTCAGCAGGTCAGACAGCATCTATGAAAATGAGTGAACCGTTGACATTTTGGGCGAAGACCCTTCATCAGGACTGGGAAGGAAGGGGAAGAAGCCAGAATTAGAAGGTGGGGAAGAGAAAGGAGTACAAGCAAGAAAGTGATAGGTGAAGCCAGATGGGTTGGGGAGGTGGGATGAAGTAAGGAGCAGGGAGTTAATAGGTAGAACAGATAAAATGCTGGAAAAGAAGGAAACTGATAGGAAAGGAGAGTGGACAGCAGGAGAAAGGGAAGGGGGAGGGGCAGCGGTGGAGGTGAGGAGAAGAGGAGCGGTAAGAGTGCAGCCAGAGTGCAGCATGGAAGAAGAGGGAAGTTGCAGCGGGGAAATTACTGGAAGGTGGAGAATTTGATGTTAGAAGTGTTAAAGTTGACGGCAATTTCAAAGATGCCATCCACTCCGGAGGTTCTCTGTTCTCCCCTCTTCCAACAGGTAGGATATAGAAAAGCCTGAAAGTAAGTCCCACAAGTCTCAAGGCCATCTTCTATCCTGTTCGTATGGTTCCCTGGTACATTAAGATGGATTCTACAATACCTTGTTATGACATTGTCTACCTGCGCTGCACTTCCTCTGTAGCTGTTATACTTTATTCTACACTCATTTATTGTTTTACCTTTGTTATCTCAATGCGTTCTTGTAATGGTTGATCTGTATGAACAGTAAGCACGTTTTTCATTGCAGTCGGTACCTGTGACAATAATAAACCAATCTGTCAATTTATACAAAGTGCACCTTCTGGGATTTTTATGGAGGTTTGGTAGTCTGCACCATCCACACTAATCTGACCATTCACCACACTGGGGAGCTGGTACAGAAGAGCTTAAAGGGGAAATCACACCAGACCAAGTCTCCCATGATGTTAATCTAACTGTACAAATAAAGAACACAGCATAACATAAATTGAAAGTTATTTTTTAAACTGAAGAGACTCTGCAGATGCTGGATATCCAGAGCAACACACACAAAATGCTGGAGGAACTCGTTAGGTCAGCCAGCATCTATGGAGGAGAATAAGCAGTCACTGTTTCAGGCAGAGACCTTTCATCTCTTTGCTATTTTTTTTCTTATTGACTTAAAATTTTTTAGAAGCTTTAATTTACATGTTTCAAATATGCAATCTTTATCTAGCATATTGAAAAAAAATTATCTGGTAAATGCCAGATTTTTTGAAAATTAACACCGCAGAATTTGCCTTTCAATAGAACTGGATTTTTGTTTGCTTCTTTTGTACGATACACTATTGTTTTTATATTGCAATTATTTTAGAAAATGATCATGCAGATTTAGAGTACATCACTGTATGAGTGATTGAGGAGTAGAGTCAATTCTGCTACTAAATGATTATCACTTGGCACACACCATTGACATGTCTGCTGGAAGCATGGGAATTCAAAAGTGTCATCCAGGCACATCACTGTGAGGGAATTTTGTTCTTTATGTAATCCAAACTCTTCTTTGTTCTGCATGTTATGTGAGCACCAAACAGAGAAATATTTAGTCCACAGCATTAGCATTTAGAATCAGATTTATTATCACTGATAACCGACACACGTACTTCAAATTGCCTGAAAGTATGAAGCAAGTTAGTTCAGACCTGGAAAGCATCAAGTTGGGTAAGTCACCGAGATCGGATGAGATGTACCCCAGACTAATGTGGGAGGTGAGGGAGGAGATTGCTGAGCCTCTGGCAAAGATCTTTACATTATCAATGTGGACGGGAGAGGTTCCGGAGGATTGGAGGGTTGCAGATGTTGTTCTCTTATTCAAGAAAGGAAGTAGGGATAGCCCAGGAAATTATAGGCCAGTGAGTCTTACTTCAGTGGTTGGTAAGTTGATGGAGAAGATCCTGATAGGCAGGATTTATGAACACTTGGAGAGGCATAATAAGATTAGGAGTGAGATATGCCAACTAGTGGAGTGGTGCCACAGCAACAACCTGGCACTCAATGTCAGTAAGATGAAAGAGCTGATTGTGGACTTCAGGAAGGGTAAGACAAAGGAACACATACCAATCTTCATAGAGGGATCAGAAGTAGAGAGAGTGAGCAGCTTCAAGTTCTGGGTGTCAGGATCTCCGAGGATCTAACCTGGTCCCAGCATATTGATGTAGTCATAAAGAAGGCAAGACAGTGGTTATACTTTATTAGGAGATGGAAGCGATTTGGCATGTCAACAAATACAGTCAAAAATTTCTATAGTTGTACCGTGGAGAGCATTCTGACAGATTGCATCACTGTCTGGTATGGAGGGGCTACTGCACAGGACCAAAAGAAGCTGCAGAAGATTGTAAATCTAGTCAGCTCCATCTTGGGTACTAGCCTACAAAGTACCCAGGACATCTTTAGGGAGTGGTGTCTCAGAAAGGCAGCATCCATTATCAAGGACCTCCAGCACCCAGGACATGCCCTTTTCTCACTGTTACTATCAGGTAGGAGATACAGAAGCCGGAAGGCACACACTCAGTGATACAGGAACAGCTTTTGGGTCTCTGCCATCCGATTCCTAAATGGACTTTGAAGTTTTGGACACTACCTCACTTTTTTTAATAAGCAGTATTTCTGTTTCTGCACTTCTTAAAAGTAATCTATTCAATATATGTAATTGATTAGCTTGTTTATTTACCACCTTTTTTTCTCTCTCTCTCTCTCTGCTAGATTATGTATGGTTTTGAACTGCTAAATTAACAAATTTAACGTCACATGCCGGTGATAATAAACCTGATTCTGATTCTGATTAGTATTAGTCAACATGGCTTTGTCAAAGGCAGGTCGTGCCTTACGAGCCTGATTGAATTTTTTGAGGATGTGACTAAAAACATTGATGAAGGTAGAGTCGTAGATGTAGTGTATATGGATTTTAGCAAGGCTTATTGAGAAAGTGAGGAGGCATGGGACCCAAGGGGATATTACTTTGTGGATCCAGAACTGGCTTGCCGACAGAAGGCAAAGAGTGGTTGTAGATGGGTCATATTCTGCACAGAGGTCGGTGACCAGTGGTGTGCCTCAGGGATCTGTACTTGGATCCCTACTCTGTGTGATTTTTATAAATGACCTGGATGAGGAAGTGGAGGGATGGGTTAGTAAATTTGCTGATACACAAAGGTTGGGGGTGTTGTGGATAGTGTGGAGGGCTGTCAGAGGTTACAATGGGATATTGATAGGATGCAAAACTGAGCTGAGGAGTGGCAGATGGAGTTTAACCCAGATAAGTGCAAGGTGGTTCATTTTGGTTGGTCAAATATGGCAGAATATAGCATTAATGGTAAGACTCTTGGCAGTGTGGAGGATCAGAGGGATCTTGGGATCTGAGTCCATAGGACACTCAAAGCTGCTGTGCAGGTTGACTCTGTGGTTAAGAAGGCATATGGTGCATTGGCCTTCATCAATCGTAGGATTGAGTTTAAGAGCCAAGAGGTAATGTTGCATCTATATAGGACACTGGAGCTATATACCCCACTTGGAGTACTGTGCTCAATTCTAACCACCTCACCACAGGAAGGACGCAGAAACCATAGAAAGGGTGCAGAGGAGATTTACAAGGATTGGGGAGCATGCCTTATGAGAATAGGTTGAGTGAACTTGGCCTTTTCTGCTATGAGTGATGGAGGATGGGAGGTGACTTGATAGAGGTGTACAAGATTATGAGAGGCATTGATCGTGTGGATAGTCAGAGACTTTTCCCCAGGGATGAAATGGCTACCGCGAGAGGGCATAGTTTTAATGTGCTTGGAAGTAGGTACGGAGGAGATGTCAGGGGTAAATTTTTTACACAGAGTGTGGTGAGTGTGTGGAATGGGCTGCTGGCGGCGGTGGTGGAGGCAGATACGATAGGGTCTTTTTAGAGACTCCTGGATAGGTACATGGAGCTTAGAAAAATAGAGGGCTATGGGTAAAGCTTAGGTAGTTCTAAGGTAGGGATATGTTCGGCACAGCTTTGTGGGCTGAAGGGCCTGTATTGTGCAGTAGGTTTTCTATGTTTTTATGTTAGACCTTGCCTTACACCTTGTCAAGGTGCTTCGACATGCCACAAAGTACTTAGTTCACTGCTCTGCTCCCTCTACAGTCAAGACTGTGTGGCTAACAACAGCTCAAACGCCATCTATAAATGTGCAAATTACACCACTGCTTTTGGTAAAATCTCAGTTGGCAATGAGGAGGAGTACAGGAGTGAGATAGATTGGTGGTTGAGTTGTGTGACAACAACAACCCTGCACTCAATGTCAGCAAGATCAAGGAATTGTTTGTGGACTTCAGGAAAGGATGGTGAAATATCAGACACTACTCTTTATTGAGGAGTACTTGGTGAGAAAGGTGAGCAACTTCAAGCTCCTGGGCATTAAACTCTCAGAAGACCTATCCTGGGCCCAGAACATTGATATGAACATGATGATATGCCAGGTGCTTGACTTCATTAGGAGTTTGAGGAGATTTGGTATGCCACCAAAGACTCACAAATTTCTATAGATGTATGGTGCCTCACAGCTTAGTAATGAAGTTCCAATGCACAGGAGGCTGCAGAAACTTATAGATTCAGCTAACTCATTTGCAAGCACAACCCTTCCCCCATTAAGGACATCTTTAAGAGACAGAGCACCCATCATTGTGGACCCTCACTATCTGGGGCATGTCCTCTTTTCATTACTACCATTGGGGAGGAGGTACCGGCGACTGAAGAAATAGCTTCTTCCTCTCCACCATCAGATTTCTGAACAATCTATGAATGCATGAACACTACCTCATCATTCTTTTCTTTGCACTACTTACTTATTTTTGTAAATTATAATAATTTTACATTTTTGCAAAGCAACAAATTTCATGTCACTATTTGAAAAAATTTCAAATCTCAACTCAGTGACAATAAAGCTAATTCTGGCACTCCAACTAAATGTGAATGAAAATTCTACAGCACGGGAAGGAGAACGCTGGAGGGAGAAGTCAAAGTCAAGTTTATTATATGCACAGGTGCAATGAAAACTTATTTGCAGCAACATCACAAACACGTAGCATCACATAAGCAGCATTCACAATAAAAACACAAATTAGTCATCATTGAACATCATTTTTACAAAAAAAAACCCACAATTAGAACAAAATCCAAAATCCAATTTAGTACAAGGTTGAAGGCTGAGTAGGGAAGAATAAGGAGGTGTTTCACTAATTCCATTGCAGACTGAAATATAGAACATACATTGTGTGCCTTGTGAAATATACAGTAAACATACACAATGATCAGCTCCAAATTTCCTTAGGATTCTGCTGGATTCTGTTGTAGCTCTGGACAGATTTCAGCAGAAGGTTCTGATTAATTCATGTCTCCACTTTTTCTGGAAATGTTTTGGTTACATTGCCACGTAGGTGTCATTACAAAGAAGGCATAACAACACCCCTACTTTCCCAGAACTAAGTGGCGGAGAGTATACTGACAGGTAGAATCATGGCCCGGTATGGAAGCACAAATGCCTTTGAATCGAATAGTAGTGGATACAGCCCAGTTCATCACAGGTTGAACCCTCCCCACTAATGAGCACATCTACATGGAGAACTGACACAGGAAAGCAGCATCCACCCTGAAGGAGCCCCGACTTCCAGGCCATGCTCTTTTCTTACTGCTGCCATAAGGAAAAAGGCACAGGAGTCTCAGGACCCACACCACAGGGTTCAGGAACACTTGTTACCCCTCAACGATCAGGCTCCTAAACCAGGGTGATGACCTTGCTCACTCCATCACTGAACTAATCCCACAGCCTATAGACTCATTTTCAAGGACTCTACAACTAATTTCCTCAATCCTCCTGTTAATTTATTTGTTTTTTCCTTTATGTATTTATATAATATGCTGTATTTTTTTTCATTGGTTGGTCGTCTGACTTTGTGTGCATTTTTCCATTGATCCTATTGTGTCTTTTGTTATTTAGAATTTAGAATTTAGAAGAAAAAGAATCTCAGGGTAGTGTATGCACTTTGAGCTTTGAAGGGTGGAAATAATATAACAGCGGCTGCAAAGGATGAGGACTGCAAACTGAAGTTGCCACTCTTGTGGACGTGTCAGGGTAGCAGTGATCAGCCTTTCAAGAAAGATGAACTACAGAGGGACATGGTGTACCTGTCCAAAAAAACCTGACACTTCGAAGAAGGAAAAACAGAAGTCATCCTGCATTGAATCCTTTCTCTTGCTTGGGACATCTGCCTAGAACTTAAAGAAAGCCATTGAAAAAAAACAGCAAGCTTTAGACAGGAACTGTCATGTTGAAAGTTAAAGATTAATGTCGGGTTAGTGTAAATGAGCTGTCATTGGTTGGTGCAGACGTTGTGGGCAAAAGGGCCTGGTTCTGTGTTACACTTTCTTATGGCTGCATAATCTAGATGTGGCAATGACTGTTTGCTGGAGGTAACGACCATGGTACATCAGTGTCTCAAATCTCTGAACATCTGCTGCAGATTTGAAGAGAATCCGTCATCCACAATGAAGTCAGCTAGGTGACAATATAATCCAGGTCAGCAAATTACACTTTCTACTATGTAAAACTGTTTATTCATGAAGGACAATTAGTCTTTAATTCCCCATTAGATGTTCCAGTTAACTTAATTCTCAAATTGTCACATGTCCAGACTATCACACAGCTTTGACAATATTATATCACTTGTTATTGGAAAGCAGAAAAGAATCTGACTTTCTATGCCAGTGGTGCTGAACATAGCCCATATGGCTCCCCAGGGGTCCATGCTGGATTTCACAAGGGCCAGATTTATAGAACAAGAAACAAGGGGGGGAGAGAGGGGTGGCTAGAGGGGGAACACTGGAGTTTCGGAAGGGGCCGTGATAACTTTATTGTTTGAATGAAATATTACTAAAATATACTGTATAAATAAAAAAAAGAAATGAATATAAGTAATTCAATTGATACCCAGAATGAAATGAATGGGAAAATATGCCAGATGATGCAAATGAGGTAGCAAAACAACTTAGCCCGTGGGTAGGGGAGTTATCTCTGCTCCTGCTTGACCACCACAAACCACCTTTCACACCCTGCAGAGTGGCCCGCTGAGCCCCACACCCACCCCCAAATCATAGCAAGTGGGCGTGACCCAGCAGGATACCTTGCAACGTGCTCCACCAGCTGGTGATTATGATTATAAATAATTACATGTTAATGGGAACCATCCACATCTAATTTCAACTGAAAGACTGTCAGAAGTTACCAGGATTTCCATATCAAAACCTTGTCAGAAAGGGATTGATATGGAGGGCCTGGCATGGCCCGTGTTGTAGTCATCTCATTAAAATGGTTAGGAGTATCACTAACAAACCGAAGGTTGGGCGGGGATGTCTGTAGCAGGAAACTGGTTCTGTTTGCCTTCCACTGACCCATGCGTGGTGAAGTACTTATAAAAAGTGACATGAAGGCTGCGGTAACCGCAGTGGGGTTATCTACCAGAACCATCTAAACAGCAGAGGGGCGAGAACGCATGAAGTCTACTACTTCATCACCATCTACCACTACAACTTCCCCGATTCAGTACTTAGCATATTTGGAAAGGAAGTTCAATCTATTTTTCTTGGTGAGTACACACACTTTATTGCCACATAGAATTTGCATACTATAGATAATAACAACTTAAGAAATATTTGCCTAAAAAATAAATAGTTTTTAAGAATACTGCTTAAAAAGCTAGTTTTATTTTGCGGTATATTCAGTACTGTTCCTTTTTTACGTAATTCCTCAATGTTTACTATTTTTCTATAGGGCTTATTACACAATTGTACTTCTGTTACTATGTTTGTGTATATATATTTATGTGTGTAGGGACATGCTCACATATTTAATTATTTTTCTTTTTTCATAGTAGATGGCTACTGTGGCAAAGAAAAAAAATGTCAGCAATATTCCATTGAGTATCTTGCCCATGGTTTTATTCCATCCCCACTGGACAAAAGGAAGCCAAATGCATCTAATTTGTATGACTACACCTTCAAATGAAAACATACAGCTATGTAAACTGAGGAAGAACTTGAAGACACTGGATTACTTCAAAAGAAGTGATAATTTTAAGAGATACAAAGGTTTACGTGCATCCCACGGGATTTCAAACTTCATTGCAAAAGCAGGTAAGCCTCATAATATAAGTGAACCGGTGATTCTGCCTGCACTTTCTGTTGTAATTTCTACTGTCATGAAACTATTCAAGCCATCCATCCCCTTGAGCAACTCATCAGTATCTAGGTGTATTGATGAAATGCCAGATGATGTGGAAAAACAACTAGTTGCACAACTGCAAGTTAAGAAGTTTGCCCTGCAAATCAATGAAAGCACATTACGTGATAATGAACCCCTTCTGATGGCATGTGTTAGGTTGTTGAATGATGATCAGGCCAATGAGGAAATGCTTTTTGCCAGAAAGCTTAAGCCATACCAAAGGTGAATATTTTCGAAGAAGTCAATAGCTACTGTATTTCTTGGAAAACGATACTCTGCTTGAAAATGTAATGGCTCATGTAACTGATCGTGCTGCTTCGATGGTAGAAAGATAGAGAATTAATTGCTTATTTAAAAAATGCTGTGCCTAACTTTTATTTTGCATATTGTGCGTCAGCCATCGTCAGCATTTGGTTGCAAAAAAATATTAGGAGGACGCTAGCATGACCACCCCCACCCCCCCCCCCCAACCCTGCTGCTGTAATAATGGCTGTCAACTTAATCGACTCAAATGCACTCCAAGATAGTCTTTTTCAACAACTTTGTGAGGAAAACAAAGAAGATTTTGAATGGCTACCGATAAATAAAAAGGTAATTGTCTATGTCAATTTGTTGCACTTTGGGATGGTATTGTAGCATTTCTAAGTGATAAGCAGCTTGGTGAACAAATTGTTGCTGCTAAGCTGACCTGTTTTACCTGTCAGATAGATCTGAAAACCTGAATTTATTGAACAAACAGAGCAGGGGAAAAAACTGCATTCTCTTATCATGCGAAGAGGCTATTACCGCTTTCCTTGGAAAATTCAAACTTTTCATCAGCCATATTGGATGTCACGGGTTTATGCACTTTGTTTCACAGGCCATTTAAAAACAGAATTGTAAGATGATGATCTGATTGTACATGTTAGATCATTTGAAAAGACTGCATACTGATTCTGAATTCTGGTTCAGAGCCCTGATGGAGATGCACATTCTAGAGTGGGTGGTGTTAACTCCACAATGCAGCTCAGTAAGACATTACTGCAGAGTGGTATAACAGCTCAAGCCATATTCAAATACAACAAGCAAAATTTCTGGATAAATAGTGATATTCAAAATAAGTTTCCACAGCTCTGGGAGAAAGCAAAATTGTTTTTATTGGATGTCCCACCTCTTATCTAGTCAAATGTGGTTTAAGTCAAGCTCTTCACCTGCTATCAAAAGCTCATAACTGCCTTGATGTTGTGTAGGTGATCTTCGATTATCTTTAACAATATTCAAAAATTCGCAAGTTAACATCAGTCGCAAGGATCTCACCAGATGTACAAAGTAACAATATTAATTGCTTTCTCATTGCTGGTAGGAAGACTATTATATTTATGAAATATAAAATGAAGTTGCCCTTTTCAGAGCTTTAAGCTAGTTTTTTTAAACCTGTAACATGTATGCCTATAACTGTCAAAACATAAATATTGACTGTATATTAGAATATTTAGTGTAGTTGACAAAAACAAAACTTTAGCAACTTGTGAAGGGTTGGGCCACCCAGAGGTGCATTAAAATCACAAGTGGGCCACCAGCAGGAAAAGGTTGAGAACCACTATTCTATGCAATGCATATGGCATCTAGTGGTGAAACTTGAACATTACAGCACTTTTCTGGATTAATGACTGTCTAGCCCAGTACACTCATTAACTTTTTTATTACGTGTTTCATTATAATGTTACAAATGAAAATTATCAGTTGTCCACAGACCATGTCCTAAATCACAAAACTCTGCTTGAATGCTGCTGAAATGTATGGTAGGTATGTGTCAGGCACTGAAGAACTTTACTCTGACTTTCGGTTTTTGTATTGACAAGTTACTTGTAGATGTCACTGTTAGTAGATATTCTCCTTTGAAGAATGATGAGATGACACAAGAATGTTGAAGAGGAGGAGGCCATATCAAGGCAGAGTGGTCAGGAGGCTCTCTTCCTGTGCAAAACAACATAAACCATTTCCACATGGGATTTTTTTTTGTTATATAGTGATAGTCATCCATTCTTCAGCCCATTATATTCATGTCAACTATCAACACCAATTATTCTAATTCTATACTAATTTTTTTTTATTCTCCCCACATTTTCATCACCCTTTCCCCTCCCAAACTCTACCATTCGTTTTCAGAATAGAGGCAATTTATGGAGGCCAATAAGCCTTCAGAAGTACCCATCTCTAGGATGTGGAAAGAAATCAAGAGGAAAATTAGGAGTGCACAGGGGGACCATGCAAACTGCACCCAAACAGTACCCCAAATATGGATTGAACACCGTCACTGTGCAGCCCAGGTTGTCGGGATTCTCTGCAGGGATGTCTTTCTTTAAAAAAAAAACAAATTCCATTAGCCCCAGCCTTTAAAATAGGACAAAGTCTGCTTTGCAAGTGAACATTTATGTGTAAGCATCCTTTAATAGTTTGCCGTTCACTGATACATTAGCAAAGTCACTCATGCAACTTATTTAAAGTGAGATGACTGCATTTAATTTTCCTTTAGCAGAGAGCAACAAGTAGAAGGAGCATGCAGAATCATGAGGATTTCAAGTGTCCTGATGGGGATGCACATCACTTATACACACTGCATGTTTGTGAGATGTGCGACAGTCAAGAGATTTTATTTCTAACTGGTTCATGAATGTGCACAGCGACCTGCCAGCTATAATGATGCCATCATGCTGTAACAGCCTATTCAGCCATCTGGATTTGAATCACCATTATCAATCAAAAGGTATCAACTAGAAGAAAAAATAAGCTGATCATGTGGCTCCTTTGCCTGAATTGAGCGTTACAATGGATGCATACTGCCGCAACTGTGACAGAGCAAACCATGGGCATGCTGAGAAAAATAGCTGGACTGCTCTAGCTGGACTGTTGAAGATGCCTGTACTACTTGATCTGATCTGAACGTTTATGGAGATTTTCAGCGTAACACAGCATGCCATCACCAGTCCTTGCCACCAGCTATACAGTATGTAGTTACAGAGTAGGTTGAGGGAAAAAGGGGAAGATTAAGAACTGAGTAAGCGATTCAAACAGCCTCTTTATGCCCAGTTATCCAATGTCTATTCTTCCAGATGGTATTCAACTAATCATCTGTAAGTGTTCCCTTGGTGTAATGTCACATTTCCAGTTTTTGTACTTCAACATTGCTACCTCAGTGATTGCAACGGCTGCTGGAAGACTTGACTTCAATGTAGGATTTTGAAGATGGGTCCTATAAGGCTACTGTTTGAAGTGCACCATTTCATATGAGCTCTAGCAATTTATATTGGCTAATTGACAAACACTGACAGCATGTCTTCAGTAGAATCAATTGCTGTCAACCTGTAACAGAGCAGATACATGTTACACATGGATATTGACATTCCTCTTGGGCAGGGTCACAGAAATACTGTTAGAGGACGGATTATTGGAGTGTTTAAACCCTTCAAGTCCCAAAGGTGATCACAGCACATTGTCAGCACTCTGAGCAGTGCAAACTCTAATTTTCCAATGCAATTCTCACACTTCTGCATATTCCAAAATTAAAACTTGTCTTTAGAAATTAAAAATGTGTCTGTGAGCTTCAAGAGCAGTTCACCTAGTTTATTGGCTAAATTAGTATATTAATTAATGCAGGTCCTGTAAAATATTTGAATTGAAATTTTGAAAGGCATTTTATTTCTTGGCTTGCCTGAACCCGTGAAATGATCAGCTGCTACAAGATTTGTATGTGTAGCTGAAAATTACTTCCATTAATTTCCTCATGTGAGAATATACAAAAACGTGGAAAACCTTGCTAATTTAGGTACAAATCTTTTGGGTGAATATTCCATTGTGTAATACAATGATTAATCAAAGGTTGGATGAATATATTGTATTGCAAGTTAGTCAAGCATATTGTAGTCCTTTAAGTATTATTTCCACGCACAAAAGGAAGACTGGTTCTTGCATGATTTTGATTTTGAAAACAGAAGTGTATTCTTAGCATGTAATGCAACTGACCTGTACCTGACTAGTGAATAAGCCAAGTCCCCTGGCTATGTGTCATTGGAACATGTACCTTCTTAGAGCACAGTGTTTCACTGGGTGGCCCAGAGGTCCATTCTGAACATAAGGGATAGGATTGCTCTATCATTTGGCAGCATCCTAATTCCAGCCGTTGATCATATTGAATGCTTGTAAAAGTCTTTTAGCACTCAGAGCAAAATCAAAATACAGCTGCAGAATCAGGTTTATTGTCAGACTTGAATGTCTTGAAATGTTTCTTTGCGGCAGCAGTGATGTCTAAACCAATCATGTATGAACTGGTGGATGCTGTCAATTATACTTATCTGTGTAAGGAAACAAACTGAGCAAATCTTAAAGATTAAGATAATTTATTTTACAACAGCCAAAAAAAACATCTAAAACCCAACATACGGTTAACTTCACTGTATTACTGCTTAACAAAATAATTGAATTTACAGATGTAATAGAGTTCCAGGTTTGGAAATCCGGCCTCATTTTGACAAAGATTTTAGGTTTATTTTGAATGTATATTGACAGCAGTGTGTGAGTCAAAGAACTAGAGGTGGGATGCAGAGGATGACTCCCAGCATATAAGATATTCAGCAGTAAATAAAGTCAATTTTTTTTTCAGGAAACACTGATTTTTTTAAAAAAAAAATGGAAACAGAAACTGCAACAACATCTGCCAATAAAAGCAGGGCAAATTCAACAATGTAGATTGGGGAACTTAATCACATAGAAAGTATGCGTGAAATATCAATCTTAGTTAATCATAGCACCAAGCTTGATTGAGAGGGAATTATCTAACTGGTTAGTAATGTCACAATGACTCTAACTTCAGTTTAAGATAAGACTAGAAGACTACAAGGTAGAGGAGCAGAATTAGAGTATTTGGCCCATCGAGCCTGTTTCTCTATTTCATCATGGCTGATCCATCTCCAACCCCCTCAGCCCCAATCTCCCGCCTTCTCCCCATATATCTTCATGAATCTTCAGAACAATGTCCTCAACTTTGCCCAATAACTTGGCCTGCAGATCTGCAGAACATTCCTCTATGCACAATTATGATGCACTTAATGCAGAAAGTCAATTATAGAAGTTGCATATTTATTAACTTGATGCTTAAAAATTAATTTGTTCACAAATTTAATCCTTCCCTGAATAAAATGCATGGTGAGAATTTCATGATGCTATAAATGCAAATGGGTATAGTAATAATTTACACCAAGTTTACCTCAAATGCACTTTGCAGTCTGTAAAGTGCTTGGTGGTATGCTGAGTTCATGGAAGAAAGAATATGAATCCAGGATCTTTCTTCAGAGAATACAGTCAAAGGTTTTTGGATAATTGACTACTAGTGTGACAGATAGTTGGAGTCCAGTGCTATGCAGAACCTGATTTTGGGATTGGTTCCACTCGGGTGGTTTCTTAAATCATGCAGATGGCCTCAGCACTGCATCAAATAAAAGGTTGTGTGAAAAACTTCAAATATGGTGGTTTTTATATCCTATGTATATGTTCTTAGCACAATGGAGTGATAATGTATGCTCATAAGTGTTAGATATATATAGTATATATCTAATCCCATTTTGAGATAGTAATGGAGAGGTCCATTCCACTGCTGATTAAATTGCATGTCTAACCATGTATATTATAACAGTGGAATACCGAGGAGGATTACTTCAAGGTTAATCATATTTTCTGATAGAACTAGCTGAATAAAGTAGTAGGAGAAGCAGACTGCAAGGATCTTAAATGTTGTTTTTCTGCCTTGATGAACCCTGTCTGATTCTGGTCCAGCTTGTATGGATAAACATCTCCTTTTTCTTTGATTTGGTACAAAAAAAATCAACTTCTAGCAATATCAGCTTAATTCGTCTTATTGTGTTATTGCATCATATCTGATTTGACATATTTACAAATTTTCTCAGAGCATTAGAACAATCATTCCCAGACATGGAAGTGGCACATAGTTGTCATCGGTATTTGTTTCAGAGGCATAAGGCACGTTGCTGAGGCAGTTGCTGTAGTATATTTGATGTGGCAGTGCTTGATGCCAATTCTGGGACACTGGCAAGATGAGCTGTTTCACATTCTGAACTATTACTATCAAGCATGCTGAAGAACACAACAATTCAATAAAATATAACAAAAAATACCACAAGTACAGTACTACTTACCTAAAAAGGCATCTAATCATAATGGAGTATTTCATTTGCACTTTAAAGTTTCTTATTGGATAGCCATTACTGTATAATCAATATGTCTTGTTCATTAGTGCCTCACTAACATGATGGCAAAGTATCTTAACATGTTTGGTTCTACATTAGGATACAATATAATCATATACCACATGACTAAAAATTCTTTATCTCCATTTTTTCAGTGGCAAACTTGAACAAGAAAAAATATTTATTCAGAGTTAAGGCTGTTAGTATCCAGGGCTGTTAGTTTAAATGCTTGATAAGAACCCAGAAAATGCAGACAGAAAAACACATAATAATTTGACCAAAAAAAGGCTTCAATATATTAAGAATTTTCTAATATTCATGTGCATGTGAATACAATGTACAGCTTCAGAAATGAATTAGCCTTAAGTTTTATTTACAATTTATGTTGACAATAGTGCCTTTTCATAAATCAATAGATAGCAACAAGTTCGTTTCCAGCAGAATAGGGAAGTTCATGAAAAACTGCCTGTTCTCAATGGATTTATTCTTATGTATGCTGGTTATTTCCATTTCTGCTCAACAGAACCAATAACTTTTATGTTTTACTTAGGCTTTGGTTTGTAATGTAACATGTTTATGGAGTTTATTCTGTAAACTAATCTGTGTTCATATGGAAAACTATAAAATTAACAAAACCCTGAATTCAATACCTTAAAATTATTTAATGATTTACACCTACTGCTTATGCAGTTAAATATATACCTAATAATGTAGGCAGTATTTGTGCATAAGGTGATGTACCACAACTGATTTGCAACATGATATATCTGCATTCTATTCAAAAATTATTGGAACCTTTCACCAACAAGAAAGCTCAATCACAAATTCCATTAATATACAGAATTATACAAATTGGACTTCAGCACAAAATTGCTTAGAGGAGGATGAAATCTATTAGTTGGGCTACTTTACTGAACCAAAGTTGCTCCTATGATCTTTTTAAAAATAGTATGAGTGCATCATTTCCCATTCATTTACAAGACCACCATTTCCAAGGTGCTTGTTGGCCGTGCCTAGATCATAAATTTAAATAAAACACCTTCCCTGGAATATTAGGACTGACGGATTTTAAGGCCAAGTAATATGTTGAATCTTGCTCTTTGGCTCTGTGGATCTTAATTCCCCCTGTGGGCAAAAACAAAACATTATTTGCAGTACTTATGCATTCAGTGCATAACAGTGATAATGTAGTTAAATTATCTTTAACCAGAAACTAAAATATCCAATCATATTGCACATTTAAACTTATCTATGTGTTTTCAATTTTTTTTTTCATATTTGTTTACAACAGAGGAGGTCATCATTTGGTCCATTGAGCCCATGTCAGATTAGTCCTATCAATCCATTCACTTTCCCATTTAATTCCCTATGATATTATCTTGATCACATGCCCATTAACTCTCCCTACATGCTATTTATTCTTGTGCCTATAATTGCATATTTTTAGTATCCGATTACCAATCAACCAACATTCCTTTAGCAAGTGGGAGGAAAGTAGAGTACCTGAGGAAACTCATAATGAGAATGTGTAAACTCTGTACAGATTGGACTGGAAGTCAGAATTGAACTTTATAACACTGTACTGCTCTTGCTAAGAATATTTCATTAGTACATAGCTACGTACCAGTCTAAGTGTGAACTTCTCCAGTTCTCCACATAAGCCCATGCATTTCCCCTGGGAGCTCCAATATCCTCCCACATCATAGATGTGCAGGATACTTGGCCACTTACATGGTCTGAGGATACATCCACAAGTGAAATGAGGGGAGAATAAAATGGGATAATGTGAATGAGTGCCTGATGATCAGCACAGATTCAATGGGCCAAAGGACATTTTTCTGTTTTGTGCCTGTGAGAACATACGTCTGCAGTTAAATGATTAGAATACAAATATTGACTGCCCATTTTAAACACTAGGTTCTGCAGATACAGGAAGTACTGAGCAACACACACAGAATGCTGGAGGGACTCAGCGTCAGGCAGCATCTATGGAGGGGAATCAACAGTTGATGTTTTGGGCTGCGAGCTTTCATCAGAACTGTAAGCAGAGGCCAGAATAAGAAAGTGGGGGGAGGAGAAGTACAATCTGGCAGGTGATATGGCCTGATGCTGCCATGATGAGGCCAAATTCAGCCGTCTGATGGCATGAATGTTGATTTCTCTTTTCTGGTAATTACTCCCACTTCTCTTCTTTTTTTCTGTTCCCTATTGTGGTTGCCCTCCCTTTTCCTCAATCCTCAATTGCCTATCAGCACTCTCTAGTTGCCCCCCCCCCCCCACTCCCCGTTCCTTCACGGTCCACTGTCTTCTCCTACTGGACTCCTCCTTTTTCAGCCCTTTACCTCTTCCTCCTATCACTTCCCAGCTTCTTACTCCATCACCCGTCCTTTACCCACTGACCTTCCCCCTCACCTGGTCTCACCTATTACCTCGTACTCCTTCACCTCCCCTCAACTTATTCTTGCTCCTGCCCCTTCTTGATACAGGATCTCAGCCTGGAAGTGCCACTCTTTACTTCCTTCCACAAGTGCTGGCTGACTTGCTGAGATTTGGTTGAGGTACAAATAAGAGGGAAATCCTCTTAGGCCATACATCTCATGTGCCTCACCCTTGTGCTGTCCACCACCTGCACTCTCCTTGCCAAAACTTAAGTTAAAAAAGGGCGAGTTCCCATGACAAAACACAGTGATTACAGCTTGGAAGGAGATTGCTAGCATAACAAGTTTGTAATAGTTTCTAACTTTTGGTTTCCAGCTAGAACCGGAAGTTCCCCTCACTTCCCTATATGCAAATTATTTTGGAAACTGTGCTAGGAAGAGCAATAAAAGTACCGGTAATCACAGACTCAGGCAATTTTTTTTTGGAACAACTGATTCCTTCTCCATGCAGAATTGCTGGGAAGACAAGAGTGCAGATGTTGAAATCTAGAGTAACACACACGATGCTGGAGGTCAGGCAGCATCTACGGAGAAAAACAATGGTTCCTTCATATGGAGTGATCAGATCTGAGCTGTGTGAACCAAGGAATTCCTCCGGCATCTTGTGTGTTGTGCCAGAAATGGTAGAAATTTGGAACGCTGCTGCAGGTTTCAGATGATCACTGTTCATCTTTATTAGATCCACAATGTCCAGTTAGAAATAACATCCCATTATCGCCATTATGTAACTAATGTAAGCTGAAAGGTCTTATTAATATTCTCATTTACATTACAATGTTGAAGTACTGTAAAGTTTTACATTTCTGGACCACTGAAACTTTATTCAGTAACAGAATCCCGAAAAGCCAGTCTTGGAGAAAGTGTAAAGGATGGATTGGTATGCATGTGAACACCAATGTAATAGCTACTTTAAGACTAGGGAAGCACAGAAGCAGACTAACCATATCCTTTCATTACAATAAGTTGACTGCCCAGAAATTCAAACCACTGGATGTATTAAACACTTTATATAATAGCGATAATGTTACACTTTTCCTCCAAAATTCAGTTACAATTGTTATTCAGTGGAACAAAGTTTTGAAGTTAGAATAAAACACTCATTGCTTCTATATAATGTAATTAAGGCTACTGACTTGAAGTTTTTTGGAGTTTTTAAGAATTCCACCATAAAGCTGAAACTACTTTATCTGAATTTGGGCAGTAGCAAGAATGGAAGTAACATAATAGAGGAGTGCTTTAAGAATCCTGTGGAGGAAGAAATTCATACCTAAACTCTTTGAGGGCAATAGATATTTCAGACCAAAGGACCTCCACTTTCCTTTTAAGGTCATGTTCCTTTGAAGCTTGCAGTATTATGTCATTAGGGTATTGAAGAGAATAAAGATAAAAAGCTTACACAAGTAGAAATACATTGAGAAGTGCACAGTGGATGAAATGAGTTTATAACTTCAACTTTTGGTTTTCTTAGGTAATACAATTTTAAATGAGTGAAAATGACTCACAGAAAATACAGAATCATTTGCCAGTTATCAGAGATTGCCATTTTCTTATTAAGTATATGAATTTATACTTGATAGCTTTTAAAATGCTTTTTTAAATATTTATGCACTCAAAATAGCCAGCTAATTTTTCAAAGGTCTGCAAACACACACCATTAGCAGAATCCACCAATAAATTCAGCAGGGAATATGGCCTTGGGCTCTCTTCCAACACAATATAGTTTGTAAATTAGTGAATAGTGCCGAATAAATGTGATTAGTAATGAATCTAATTGATGTTTAAAATTGTGATCATTTATGTTAATTGCTGGCTCTCACCAAGGGAGCATACTGTTTCCTAGCCAATGAAAATCAACTCCAGAGATCAGATTGCATTAGTAAGGAAGATGCAATTTTAAAAATATAAAACATTAGGTAGACATCAGAAGTACAGGTGTCCCCCGCTTTATGCCACTTCGCCTTTACAAAAGAGCTACATTAGGAACCGTTTTTTCGCATTACAAAGAGGATTTTCGCTTTTTCGAAAATTTTTCTCATATAAATTAATGGTCCTTCGCTTTATACCATTTTGGCTCAAGAAATGTTTCATAGGAACGCTCTACCTTTGTAAAGGGGGGGGGGGGGCCACACCTGTAATATAATGTTGAAGTCTTTAAGAGTATGCAATAGAATGATGCCATGAATGAGGAAACTAAGTTAAGCAGAAGGACTAGAGAAGTTAGAATTGTCTTTAAAGTATGTTAAGGATTTAATAGGTAGAAGAAGAACCCCATGCCATTAGTAGGACTGGTAGCCAAATAACTAATGAAGAAACATTCATTCATGCACTAAGTCATGAGCTGTTTAAAAGACAATGGAAAAGATTCAGAATCTAATTGTTAGTGAACTGCAGATATAGATGAAAAGGAAAAAAATAACTAAGGCTATGTGATCACAGAAGGACTAACCCGACAGAGAGGACATAGGAGATTGTGCATGCTGGAACCTGGAGTCATACACAAAGTGCTGAAGGAGAATGTCAGGCAGCTGACTAATTAACTGCTGCAAAGAACCAGAATGGCATGTGTATGAAGGCCTTTTCCCATACATTAAGATTCTATGATGGGCAAGGTTCCCCAGGAGTCTGTACTAGACCTCAGCTTTATACTGTACAATATTTGATAATCAGCTTTTACATTAGCACTTTTAACACAATAGATTTCTTTCCATTTTACAGGAACATTTAGAACAGATAAGAGCTCCACATTCAAGCTTTTGTTTAAGAAAAGTAGTAAGGGGTGGGTAGAAGAAGGAAGCTGCACTTTGCACAAAATACTCTAATCTTTAGTGGAATGAGTAAAACAGTTGATGAGATGATTGGAGTTACCATGAAGGAAGAAAATTATCCCCAAGTTGAAACATGACACTAAGCTAGTTGAGAACAAGTAATTGGTTGCAAACAAACCTAAATTAAGTGGGCAAATGGAGTTGAATATGGGGAAACATGAGCTAAACAATTACGTAATTCCGAATTAAATTAAAACAGGAATATTCTCTTTGCCTGGAGTTACAATAAAACTAACTTGACAAATGAATCTTTGTGCCCATTTACATGTTTGAATATAGATAGAGAAGAAACAAAACAGCAATGGAATGATAATTAAGAGGGCATTAAAAAAGTACATACTTGGGATGTTCAAGACCCCTGTCTGGAAGACAGTGTCAATTTTATGCTTTACACCTCAGAAATATGAGACAAGTTTAGGATGAGGTACAGTGCAGACCCTTTGAGATTCTCTTCATAGTTTTAAAGAGTTAAAATTACAAGGGGAGGTTACAATAGTTTATCTTGTATTCTGAAGCTTAGAAGCTCGAGTACTGAGCCATGGAAGATATTTAAAAATCACTGATTTCCTCCATGGAACAATCTGCAATGTTAGAGATCAGCTACCAAGGGCAATAAACTTTTTTTTTTGCATTTAGTAAATGTTTTTACACAAATGAAATTTAAATAAAGACTGTAAAATCCAACGTGTGGAGGAACACCTTGCCACAATCTGCTTCAATGTTGACAATATTGAGTTTGAGTCATCTGTTTTGTACATATGATCACAATCCAGTCCAGTGGTTCCCTTAAGGTACTTGCAGAGTTGGCTGCATGTTGAAATTTTGCTTATTTCCTCAGTCAAGCTCTAACACAAATCTCTTACGTTTTGAAGTATGGGGTATGTCTCACTGAAGTGTATAAAAATGTTGTTTCACCTGGCTGGGTCATCTAAAACTAAGGGTCACTGCCTCAAGCCATGTTAAGCCATTCAGGACAGAGGTGAGAAGTAACTTCTTCACCCAAAGGATAATGCATCTTTAGAATGTCTGAAATGGCAGATGCCAATGGAGCTTCAGTTACCTAAAACAAAGACTGATGGTGAATCAAGGCATACGAGTTGGTGAAGAAAGTGGAACTAAAGTAAAAGATTAAGCCATATATATAGAATGATAGAAATGACATTTTATAAACATACATAGATACATCAAGTTCAAATTTTACAAGCTCTCAAGCTGTACATCATCTTCTAAAATGGAATTACTATTGCTAGTCCTGCCCATGAATGCAAAAGTTTAAATAGAATTTTATAACCCTAACACATCTTGGGAATGGGATAACAGGATGTGGTGTTCAACATCTTTACTGCTCAGCTTCCCTTTCTTGTGTTAATGAGGATCCTAAGAAAATTAGAAAATTGTCAATGATGTAACCGTCCCTCAGTTCAAAGAGCAAAAGAGGATCCATCAGGAAGATAAAGGAACACATGAGTACAAGTCTCAAGCAAATTTTAAACTGTGGTCGTGGTTTGGCTTTGTATACCACTCTCTGGCTGGAAGCTGGCATAGGAGATTCCCTAACTCTGCATTTGTGCCCAGCACAAGAACTTTTCACAGAAGTACATTAATGCTCACATTTGTGATTAGATTTATTATTTTAAGAATCAAAGAGACCTTGCTAGCTCAATTAGGAATTAACCATTATGTTATAATATTTTTCTCCAGTTCTCCAGAGAAAAAATGGATACAACAAGTACCAACATGCAGAATTTAAATCAAAGTTGTAAAACAGGAGGTCTGGGATTTGTGGAATGGGTGCCGGATATAGTTCAGTTAACAGTACAGATCTTGATCTAGAGGCTAAGCAATGCCTGATGAAGTTTTAGCATTATATGACATTAACTTCAAGGCAAGCTCACATAATGTTGTGAAACTCAACTTTAATAATATTTCAGAATGTACAATGTTGGGTTATTTTAACAGCCTGATGTATAACAGTAATGGAAATTTGGAATTAAACTATGATTTTGTAATCCTTTTTAAATGTTAACCTTTTCTTCTCAATAATTAGCAAGGAAAGGTGAAAGAAATGTATGCTTACTTTCTCTTACCAAAATAAAGGGCTACACATAGTATCCTGATTGGCATTATTTATTTATAGAACATGAGTGCAGAATAGGCCCTTCAAGCCACACTGCCCAGCAACCCCTGAGTTAACCCAAGCCTCATCATGGGGCAATTTAAAACAACCAATTAACCTACCAACTGGTTTTTGGACTGTGGGAGGAAACCTGATCACCCAGAGGAAACCCACACAGTCACAGGAAGAACGTACAAGCTCCTTTTAGGCAGCAGCAGGAACTGAACCCTGGTCACCAGTACTGTAAAGCATTGTGCTAACTACTACACTACTGTGCTGCCCTGAATTATGCAGATTAGAGCGAAAATTTGACACTTTACCGAAAAACAATGGCATCCAGGGAACAACAGAGTTATGTACAGGAGTTTCTGCAGATGCTAGAAATCCAAGACGACATACATAAACTGCTGGAGGAACTGAGCTGGACATGCAGCATCCATGGAGTGTCAAATGCTACAGAGCGAAGGCAGGAGAATGGGTTTGAGGGGGACATTAAAGCAGTCATGATAGAATAGTGGAGCAGACTTGACCAAATATCCTAATTCTGCTCCTATACCTTATAGTCTAAACAGTCAATGTTTTAGCCCAAGAGCTTTCATTAGGACAAGAGTTATAATTTGTTTGTAAAAAGTCAATGGCAGCAAATACTGGAAGTCAGAACCAAAAGCAGAAAACAGCTATGACAGGCAGCATCGATGACCTTGGACTTGAAATATTTCCTCTTATTTTTTCCTTCCATAGATGTGGACTGACCTCCTTCCAGGAAGATGATTTTATTGTAGATTTCATGATTCGGTAGTTTTTAAAATCATTACTAGCTCTGAGGTAAACATCTGTCATAAACATTAACTGTTTCTCCATTCTCAGATGTTGCTTGACCTTCTAAGACCTCCAGCATGTTCTTTGTTTTGTTAAGATTTATAACGTACTGACTAGGTGAATGCAGTGAAAATTGATGCAATCTTAAGGAAATATTGGCTTGTATACCAATTTTTTAGCTAGGTAGTAAATATAATCACTCACAAAAAACAAACAAAAACTGTAAATCCATATTCGATTATGTTTATTGGACCAAATGCACTAACTTGAAGCATCAGGACATTACTATTTCATACGATTTCAATTAAGCAAAAAGACTGGGTCTAATGTCACTCTACAATACGACCTGTTCTTCAGCACAAGGCTCACCAGTGTCATTCATTTCCACCCATACAAAAAGATACATTGCAATTACAGATGTGCAAAAGAAATGTTACATTATAACTGCATTTTCTTTTAGGTCTGACTGAAAGCGGTAAATCTTAAAACTTACTGGTGGATCTCCCTCTCCATCTTTTGGAAGAGCTCGTTTTAGTTTTATGGGATTGGTGCCTCCAGGAGATGGTGGGCACGGCAAAGGTGAAGTTTTCAAAGGCATGTCACCTCCATGTTTCATGGTAGCCATACCATTAGTAGATACGGCACCTCGAACTGGATTTTTGACTGCATTATTATCAGTCAGAATGTGTGTGTCAGTCGGTTGTACAGGAAGTTTATTAGTGGGGCGTGTGTCAGCAGTCCCTGCAGGCAGACGTTTGACTTGATCGGCCATTCCATTTTCATTCCTTTTAATTTTTATTTTTGTGCTCGTAGAGTTGCCATCAAACACAATGAGAGGTCTTTTTCTTGAAGCCTCTGATGTTGGTCTGCAAAGTAAAAGAATTCCATTGAATACTTTATTTAAAAATGACCAAAATAGAATATAATGCAATATATGGGCAAAATACTCGGGGACAGAGACAAGGCTCATGGGGAATTGTCACAAATTGAGCTCAAGTAATGGGTTGCTAGATACAGAAAATGCAAAGGTCTTAAGGACCACGCTGGAAGGATATTCCATATTTCTCTTGACTGTGGTAGTAACAGCCAGGTTGGTGTTAATGCAAGGTGGGAAATGAAGTACTTCTTCAAATGAGCTGGCTTCCTCATGCAAGGAATAGGAATGGCATTCAACTCAATAAACAATGAAGAATAAGAGGGTAATGTATCATTGATAGTGCAGTACTAAGAAATTGTTTAAACAAAAATACAATTTTAAATCATTTCTTTATGATACAGATGACACACATTCACCCCAATGAGATCCGCTGAGTGCATAAGTGAGATCCAAATATGAAACTAATTGAAATAAACACATTCCGCATACATTTAGTCAAGACAAGATATTTTGCTCTTCAGAGTGGTCCAGTGATGCTGCACCTATCTTACAGTTCCAAAGATAAAGATTAGCTTAATTTGTCACAGGTACATCAAAACATACACTGAAATGTGTTGTTATGCCAATGACTGGGTTTGATTTTATCTGTGGTGCTCTTTGTATGGAGTATGAATATGGGTTTCTCCTGGGCATTTTAGCTTCTTTCATTATTTCAAATTCATGCTTGTTATTGGATTAGTTTCCACTCTAAATGAACCCTCTTGTAGATAGATGGATGTTTAATGAAGAGGTAAGAGAGGATAGGTTACATGAGATTGCCTGAGTGCCAGCACCAAATGGTGTTGCTTTATGTCACATGGAGAAACTAGGAAAGAAGGCCATTTCTATTCTGGCTAAATGGTAGCATGACATCATGGAAGTAGTGTATGCACTAAATAAAATGTTCAGAACAAGCAACAAAAATAAAAGCCCAGAAATTTGATCAAATCATTGATAGAAAACACTGCTCCACAGATACTGGCTGTCTTGTAGAGTCAGGTTTTTGCTGATTTTATTGGCATAATTCCTCTCAAATACTAAAAATCTTCTATGTACAAAAAAAGGTCAATAAATAAATTCAACCTAAAAATAACTCCAGATGGTTTATAGCTTTCAGTATTACATCAATTTTCTTTTGTTTACTCAAACATTTATGCAACTACATTAAAAACATTTTTAACTAAACTGAACGTAGCAGAAGCAGCTAGATCAGACAGGTATAAAGCAATCTGGCTGACCACTGTTGTTGAAAATCACAATGATTTTTGAGAGATTATATCATTAGTCCAATCAGGCAAACCCAAGAAATTGTTTGTTAATATTAAGCTTGGTTCATTTGCCTTAAGCTGTCTGGATTCTTCCCACTGCTGACCAAACTATCACCAGCACCCTCCATCAATTAAATATGTCAACAGTAATTTGCATGAATTAACAGGAGCCCTTATAATTTCCAATTTCTCGAAGCGAAATACACATACACAAAAATCAGGATAGACCATTAAGCCTTTTTGCTATTCAAAAAAGATTACGACTCATCAATTCCTTCCAGCCAGAAATCTAATAATGTTATGTTGAGTGCAATCAGTGGGGCAGAGTTGCCAAAGTCTGGGGGGGGGGGGGGGGAAGAGAGAGACCACCTGATTATTTACTTGTTTCAGACCCAAGCTTCCTTAGACAGAAACATCCTCCTTGCAAAGCACACACACACACTTTTGTACTTTTCAATTCAGTCACTTCTCATTCTTCTAATCTCAGAGTAAGATCTTGTATGTTATAGCTTGCCAAGGCAGGAACTAAGCTAGTAAATCTTTGCTGCACTCTACTGTTAAGGTAAAGAAACCAAAATTTTACTCAATATTTCAAATGCATTTTCACCAAGTCCTGATATAATTGGGGTACTACATCTTTGCTACTGTGCTTATATTATTTACCTCGCTCTAAACTTGTTCAATGTCCTGCATGAAAATCAAAATATACCACATCCACTGGCTTTCCCTGATTTACTCTATGAGAATAGGTCTTCAAAGAACTCCAATCAATTAAAGATGACCTGCCTTTCATAAATCAAAGTGGACTCTACTCAGTTTTAGTTATTTTCCAAATGATGTTACAACTTTTATCATATATTCCAACATTCTTTCTATCAATATGCCAGTCACTTTTGCACTCTCTCCATATCCTTTCTTATTTAGTAGGGTTACATTTGGAACCTTTCAATCTGCATATAACCATAACAGCACGGAAACAGGCCACCTCAGCCCTTCTAGTCCGTGCCAACGCTTACACTCACCTAGTCCCACTGGCCTGCACTCAGCCCATAACCCTCCATTCCTTTCCTGTCCATATACCTATCCAATTTTACTTTAAATGACAATACCAAACCTGCCTCTACCACTGCCTCTGCATGAAGTGTTTCAGAATCTATAGAATTTTGGACTAGGGTAACCAGAGCTTCCATCATCTCTACAGCATTAATAATATACATTTTTGACTTTAACATACAAAACAGAAATTACTTGCCTTTCACTCTGAGCCACACTAATGGCCTGTTGTTCTCTTTTCTCAGCCATCTTTCTTCCCCATCTATTCTTGGGCAGCTCTCTTTGTGGCAATGGAATGACATGCTGAATGTATACTTCGACAATCCGATCCTTCTCTGAAGCATGCAGGTTTGCTGTGGCTATTTCCCTCTGGAAAGAAAAAAGAACATCTGTGATAACAGTGTGCTGCACATATTAATTTGTGAGATACAATAAAGGAACAAAAAGCTTACTTTTGGAAATGTGCTCCTGTTCACACAACTTTTGAAATGAGCTGCTGCTCCAAACACCAGTAAAAATACTGGTTTATTTTCACTTTATTAATTCACTGAATATCAGCACTGCTGAAATAATGAAAGTTCAGTTGCAAATAATGCCAGCTTCTCAGCTACCTGCATGACTAGTCTTCTGTCTGAAATTAACTTAAGGCTGACTCAGTTATAGCAACCACCACCACAGAAATCACCAGCAAGACCTGCTCACACTGCTAACTCTGTTTGAATCATTTCCACATCATGTCCACTTCATCCCCTCAATCAATTCAGTGATAGATTCTGAACTGCGGGGGCACCAGAATTGATCACTGTAGTACTCCCAAAGTTGTAGCCACCAAATCAGATGATGACCATTTATGTCTACACTATTGCTACCTCAGCTAACTTCCTTCATTTATTACAAGTGGGTTACAACAGAAGTTTCACCTGCCATGTTTGGATTCACCCAGGACAAGAAGTTCCCCACTCCATTCCAATCTTTGTCTTCGGCTACTTATACTGCTCCCAAATCCCACCTAACCTCAGAAACATACAGCACAGGAACAAACCCTTCAACTCACATTGGCACAAATCATGATGCAATCCAACTAATCCTAACTGCCTGCAGTCTGTATCCCTCTATTCCTTTCCTACTCATATATCTAAATGCCTCTTAAACATTGATATCACATCTTCTTTTACCATCTCCCCCGTATCACATTATAGCCACCTAACTCTATGTAAGACAAACTTGCTCACGTATTTCCTTTAAAAATTCCCCCTCGCTCCTGAAAGCAATGCTTTCTCATATTTGATATTTCTACTCTAGCACAATGACAATCTATATTGTCCATAGATTTATATATATTTTCTAGCAGGTGACTCCTCTGCATCTGACACGCCAGAGAAAATGGTTCAATTGTCCACTATCTCCGCAATCCAGGCAATGTTCTGGTGAACCTTTGAATCTACCTCTCCATCCTTCCTTCAATAAACTGTCCAGGAATGAATTAAATCCTTGAAGTGTTTTATACAACTGGTTTCTGACCAATAAAGGCAAGCATGAAATATACTTTCTTTATCACTTTCAGGGAGCAAAAGGCTTGTTTGGCAAGATCTTCATCTTTGTGCTCCCCCACCTCCCCAAGTTCAACATCTCACACTCGCCCAGAGTTATCGCCTTTTCTCTGTCCACAGATATGCCTTCAAAAAGTCGCTCGGCCTCAGTGGAGATGTTTCTGCGCATTTCCAATAGCCCTGTTCTGCCCTACATTAACTCCCAACGTCTCCACAAACAACCAATGGTATTCAGTTAAGAAGCGCTCCGCATCTCTCCAACTCACCTGCTCCAAGAGCTGCAGGAGAAACTCCCCAGTCAAAAGCTCAGGATGTAGCAACAAATTAGAATCAAAACCAACCATCCCTTCTCCCACCGCCATCTTCAGCAGCTCCCGCAAACAAATGCTCCAGTGCCCCCACGTGACCGCTTTTCCACCAATCGCAGCGCCGCCAAACGCGCTAACATCACAAATCGTCGAAAACACCAACGGACACGGCAGGAGTTGCGCAAGCGCAGATCGAACGGTCTCGCCGAACGGGAAAGGGTTTGGGTTTCACGAGTCGGCGGACGCCAGCGCTTGCGCCCCTGGTGGTGGAGAAGCGCTTCACAGGATCACATGACACCAACCATCGGCTGCAGCCAAGGTAACATGACCGGAAGCACCCGGGGAAGCGCCGGAAGTGGATTGTAGCAGAGTAAGGTGCACAAGCCCAATCTGGAGTCTTAGGTAAGAAGACGAAGCAGAAGCTACCGAGGCTTCGGGCGTGGTGGTATGGAAATCGTGATGATTACCGGATGGTAAAGGATAAATAGATACTGGGTGTTGCTTGGAAGCATTAAGGAGAGCTAATTCGTAATTTAGAGACAATCAGGAATTATTTGCCCTACCTGCTCGTCTGTGCATCACATATTTACTTACGGACGTAAATATGCGATCCGTAGGCTAATAGGTTATTTCTGTTAACGAATTATATACCCACTTAACTCGGCATTGAAATTGCTCCAGGTGTTCGGCAATGCTGGAATTCATCTATATTGACCCTCCTACGACCTTCCAAAGAGCTTTAAAATTATCACTTTTTTGGTATAGAAACGATTGTGGGAAATGTGGCGGTAACGAATGCATACTTAGCACTTGCAATGAGCAAAATTTACCATTGACGGAAAAGATTCTGCAGATGCTGGAAATCCAGAGTAACACACACAAGATGCTGGAAGAATTCAGCAGGTCAGGCAGCATCTATTAAAAATGAATAAATGGTCGACGTTTCAGGCCGATACCCTTCATCAGAACTGGAAAGGCACCAGAATGAAAAGGTGTAAAGATGGGAAGGAGGTCAAGCTAGAAGGTGGTAGATGAATCCAGTTGGGTGGGAAAGGTAAAGGGGTGGAGTAGAAGGAGTTTGATAGGAGAGGAGAATGGAATGGGAGAAAGAAAAGGAGGGGCACCAGGGTGATAGAGGGCACCAGAAAAGAAAGAGGCTGGAGTGGGTAATAGGAGAAGAGGGAAGGGGGAATTCTCTAGCCTTATCTCTTTGCAGATATCACCCACCAGCCCTTGTCCCATCCCTCTTGGGTACCTTCCCTCTACACTCAGCCCTGATGCAGGATCTCAACTGAAATGTTGTCCATCCCTTTGCCTCTACAGATGCTTCTTGACCTGCTGAGTTTTTTTAGTAGCTCCAAATTCCAGTATCTTTCGATCTGCCGTCTCTTTTCTATGGATGCTTCCTTCTGTTTGTTTATGGTTTTCTCTTCCCACCCTAAATATCATTTCATATATTCTCCCCTCTTTTTAAATTACAGTATTTTCATGTAATTTTGATGTAAGTATAGTGACCCAAGTAATTTTTAGCTGCTTTAATTCTGCATTTTGGAGTTTTAATACAGTCTTTAGTTTATCATGTTGTCAGCCAGCAAATCATTTGAATACTGGAAAAGCAGAAAAATGTAGGAATTGTAATTCCGAATGAAGAAAAAAATCTGAAAATACTCAGATCAGGCAGCCTCTCAATTTTGTTCTGTTTTGCTCTCCCAGTCCTGAGCTGCATTAGATGCTGGCATTCCCTGATGAAAGGGCATTGATCTGAAGCACTAACCCTTGTTCTTTCTCCACAGATGCTGATTCATCTGCTAAGTGTTTTTAGTATTTGTTAAAATAATGAATGAGGTGTTCAGCAATAGTTGCACTTGGATTGAGAGGTGGAGATGAAGTTAGAGTTGATATTGGAAGATTGTAAGACCATAAGAATTAGGCCATCTGACTCATCAAGTCTGCTCTGCTATTTCTTCATGGCTGATCCATTTTCCTGTCAGCCCCAATCCCTGCCTTCTCCCTGTATCCCTTCATGCCCTGACGAATCAAGAATCTATCAATCTCTGTCTTAAGTATGCTCAATGACTTAGCCTCCACAGCCATCTGGGACAATAAGTTCCACAGATTCTCCACTCTCTGGCTAAAGAAATTCCTCCTCACCTCTGTTCTAAAAGGACACCCCTCAATTCTGAGGCTGTATCCTCTGGTCCGAGACTCCCTCACCATAGGAAACGTCGTCTCCACATCCAGTGTAACGAGGCCTTTCAGCATTTGATAGGTTTCTATGAGGTCACCCCTCATTTTTTGGAGTTCCAAAGTACTCAGTACTGGCCCATAGCCATCAAGTGCTCTTCATATAACAAGCCTTTCAATCCGGGAACCATTGTTGTGAACCCTCTTTGAATCCTCTTCAATGTCAGCACATTTTCTTAAATAAGGGGCCCAAAACAGCTCCAATACACCTCCAGATTTTTGAATTTTCTCTCTATTTAGAAAATACCCTTTCATTTCTTCTACCAAACTGCATGAGCATACACCTCTTGACACTGTATTCCATCTGCATTTCTTTGCCCGTTCTCCTAATCTATCCAAGTCCTTCTGTAGCCTCTCTACTTCCTCAGAACTACCCACCCCTTCACGTACCTTCATATTGTCTGAAAACTTGGCCAGAAAGCTGTCAATTCCGTTATCCAAGTTATTGACATATAACAGAAAAGGAAGACCCAACAGTGACCCCTGTGAAACACCACTAGTCACTGGCAGCCAACCAAAAAAGGCTCCTGTTATTCCCACGCTTTGCCTCCTGCTAATCAGCCACTGTTTTGTCTGTGTTGTTATCTTTCCTGTAATAACATAGGCTCTTGTTAAGCACCCTCATGTGTGGCACCGTGTCAAAGGCCTTTTGAAAATCCAAATATACAATATCAACTGATTCTCCTTTGTCTATCCTGCTTTTTATTTCCTCAAAGAATTCCAACAGATTTGTCAGGCAAGCTTTTCCCTTGAGGGAACCAAGCTGACTTTGATCTATGTTATCATGTACCTTCAGGTACCCAGAACCACATCCTTAACAATCAAGTCCAATGACTTCCCAAACACTGAGGTCAGACTGACTGGTCTATAATATCCTTTTTTCTGCTTCTATGCCTTCTTGAGGAATGGATTGACATTTGCAATTTTCCATTCCACCAGAACTATGCCAGAACCAATTGTTGAAAAATTATTACTAATGCCTCCGTAGTCTCTTCAGTTACCTCATTCAGAACCCTGGGGTGTACACCTTCTGGTCCAGATAACTTACCTACCTTCAGATTTTTCTGTTTCTCAAAAACCTTTACATTAGTATTGACAACTTCTCACACTTCTCCCCTTGGTGCTCTTGAACTTTTGGCATACTATTAGTGTCTTTCACAGTGAAGACTGATGTAAAGTGCATATTCAGTTCGTCCACCATTTCCTTGTCCCCCAATACTACCTCTCCAGCATCATTTTCTAGCAGTCCTATATTCACTCTCACCTCTGTTTTACACCAGATATCTGAAGAAACTTTGGTTTCTTTTTAATATTATTGGCTTCAGTATATCAAATGTGTGAGGTGGAATCACTTGCAGATTTGCTGTAGTGAAAAAAAATTATTGATTTCAAATTATATTTTGGCTTTTTAAAACAATAAAATTGGGATCAATGCTGTTTAACTCAAACAATTATTGACAGTGAATTTAATTACAATTGAAGAACAAACATAATCTCATAGGATTCCATGTGAAAAGTCAGGCAATCCACATTGGTTTTTCCTGAATCCGTGTTTATAGTTTGAAAACAGATAATTAAAGATTTTAATCTAATTGTGGTTTCCTATTTATTGGAGAAGTATTAAAACCCACTACACCTTTCTATTTTAATCTGTGTTGGCAGATGTCTCCAGAACTGAGACTATAGATGCTCTTATCTAGAGTGGTCCCAATGCAGGGTTTCGATCTCAAATACTGACTATCTGTTTGCCTCCACAGATGCTTCCTGACCTGCTGTGTCCCTCTGGGAGTTTTTCTTTTCATGGTGAAACTGGGTTTAAAAAGTCTGCATGTGGCTCCATTATAGTTAAACTGCATGCTGTAGCAGGCATCATTTGAAATGCCTGAAGTCACTGTATAACTAGATGTGAGATCAATTTGTGTGGTCAGTAATTCCTTGTTTACCCTTCTCTCCAGAAGATCATGACCCATGATCAGTTGATCTTTCATGAGCACCAGCAAGTTTCTAATAGTTGGTGATGAGTGGTCATGTGATGCTCCCAACTGTATTTGTTCTGGCAGTTTGCCTCCTGGAATATTGTCACTGGGACAAGCAGCAACATTTTATGCTCAGCACATTTCATTAAATATTGTGCCGCCCATGTTATCCTGGCTGATGTAAGTTAGGTCAGCCTTGTAAAAAGTTTAACTCTAATTGACTCTGCAACCTAGCTCTGCACTACCCACATTTCCTTTTTTAGCTTTTCAGGGAAAGCATAGTTAACTCGAAACGTTTGTCTCAAGCATCCTCATGTTTATTTCATTAGAATTCTAAAATAGATTGCATTGATTTGGAATTCAGCAGTCAATTCCACAATTGTTAACGATAAAGGTTATCAGAATAGATGTGTTTTTTTTTCATATAGTGTCATTAGTGTCATAGAAACATAGATAACCTACAGCACAATACAGGCCCTTCGGCCCACAATGAACATGTACTTACTTTAGAAATTACCTAGGGTTACCCATAGCCCTCTATTTTTCTAAGCTCCATGTACCTATCCAAGAGTCTCTTAAAAGATCCTATATGAACCTCCATCACCGTCGCTGGCAGCCCATTCCACGCACTTGCCAGTCTCTCAGTCATTTGTATCCTAATGATAATAACCATATTTGACATTTTTTGTTGCCTGTTAGCACTGTTAGTTTGGGCATGGTAGCATAGCCGTTAGTGCAACGCTGTTACAGCTCAGGGCATCAGAGTCTGGAGTTCAGTTCTGATATCATCGGTAAGGTCTGTAGGTCTTCCCCATGGAGTGCAAGGGGTTTCCCTGGGTGCTTCGGTTTCCTCTCGCAGTCCAAGACGTACCAGTTAGTAGGCTAATCGGTCATTGTAAGTTATCCCGTGGATTAATCAGGAGTTGTCAGGGGTTAATGGGCAGAGTGGCTCAAAGGGCCAGAAGGGCCCTTGCACTGTATCTCTAAATAATCAAATCCTCAATTCTAAATGGAGTGTAGTACATGGATTAGCAGGAAATCTATAAGGGCTTGAGTAGATTGAAAGTAAATGAAGCATTTAACAGGAATTGTACTTGACACACACCCAAAAAAAAAGTCAAAAAGAAACTACGGTATTTATTTGTTAGGCCAGCAGATCGGAGATGTCCCAGACGTGGCATTGCTTCAGAGGCGCTGTCTGCAATAGTTTCTTGCTGGCCCCAAGAATAGAGTTAGCAGTTCTACAAATTACTTGATAGAGCATGGTGCAGGAAAGACGTATCAAATAATTGAGAATCGGCAGACTTTTGAAAGATAACATCACTGATTTTTACTTACCCATATTGAGAAAGGAGAAAATGTGCTTAAGATCTTCTGTTAACGTCCCAACATACACTCCATTGCACATCCCTTGTATGGATGTACTTTCTAAATGATAGTATTTTTGTATATTTAGGAATGATGTAGAGGTAGCTTGTGACACAATATTTAAGCAATTTTAATACTTCTTATTTTGATTCTGCCCTTGCATATTTTTGCATTCAATTGCATCATAAAATCAAAACGCAGATTGTTGAATTACTGAGTCTAAATACGGAGATAAGAAATGTGATGCACTCCATACAATCCATTAAATACAATCCATTAACTACATAGCAACACTGTTCTGTAATAATAGAATTAACTTTCAATAAAAGTATGGTGCCTGGGCAAATGTCAGATTTGATTTTTTTAACCAATTAATTAAAAATAGTCTAATTACTGTTCTTCTTTGCACATTAACTTCATTAATCAGAAATAATTAGGCTATATAGAATGTAGCTAAATTCTTTTAAAATAAAGCAGATGTTTTGTCAAAATCGCAGGCTTTGTCATGGTAGGTTATTTAAAAATCTTAACAGCTTTATTACAAATAAACAGCTGGAGTATAGGGATCCCAATCCTTGAAAGAAATACTGGCCAAAATGATAATGAATGGTAGAATGTGTTGTTGTGAAGTTTCCTGTGCTTCTCAGTCTAGGCTCTAGGAAGACTACACTTGTTGATGTATTAGCATGAAGAGGAGTAACAAGAGCTATTGACCATGGTGGCAGATCTACTTATCCAGGTTGCATTAGTGATCAGGATTGCTTATCAATCATCAGTAGTATTCTGAAATTCTGCTCTACAGCCTGGCTGGCTCAGGTGTCAGATTGCTATTTGGCAACAGTAGGTCGATTTATTTTAGACATTCCTTTACCAAGTGTATTTTGTAGGTGTTGACTTGATGCTAGAGAAACTGTGGAAGTCACGAGTGATGCTTATTAACCTTTTTTTGGCTCTGCTGCTTTATGTGATGTCAATTAAATGTTTGAGGTTCACAAACACTAAAGCTAAAATGTTACTAAAATGTTCTACAATTTTAAGAGCATGTCATGTTAATGAATTTCTTTCACTTCTGCTAAATCTATGACAGGATGCTCATTTTCATGTGTTTGCTGGGAGCATCTTGCAAAACGCTTGAATATATTTTTGACTGCATGAGTTTCTGAGGGGTTTAAAACTTTTTAGATGATTTATTAAGTTTAAGTTTGTTGTTATTATCTTTTGCATCCACCCCTAGATGACTGGAAATTTACAAAGTCACAATGAGCATAAAGGCATTTGAACTTGTTCCTGTGCTTGAGCGAGATCTACTGATAGGCGATAGAACGTGGATGACTATTGACTGCATTGAATGTTGTGGGAAGAATCTTTATGTAGGAACAAATGACTGTTTTATCTATCACTTCCTATTGGAAGAAAAAGTATCCTCCTCAGGAAGACTTGTGTTTACTCCAATAAAACAACTGCACATTTATCTGGGGCTTAAAAAAGCTGTGAATGAGCTGAAAGCGGCATCGGCTTTGAACAGACTATTGGTTCTATGTGACAATACTGTGACTTTATTACATATGATCAATCTGGAACCAATCCCATCAGGAGCTAAAATCAAAGGAGTAATTGCATTTGCTGTAAATGAGAATCCGGTGACTGGAGACCCTTTCTGTGTTGAAGTTTGTACCATTTCACTAAAACGGAAAACTGTGCAAATATATGCAGTGCATGAAGATCGTGTCCAGTTAATGAAGGAGGTATCCACACCAGAACAACCAGTTGCTATAGCTGTAGATGGCTACTTCCTTTGCTTGGCGATGAGCACACAATATATTATTTTGTGCTACAACACTGGTGTTTCACAGGACCTGTTCCCATTCAATAGTGAGGAAAAACAACCGATTGTAAAACGGATTGGGCGAGAGGAATTTTTATTAGCAGGACCAGGTGCATTGGGTAAGTTTACTGGCTATTTGCTTAAGATATTTAATGTACAGAGAGACTTTTTATGCGCTTTATAAAGACCTGTTGTACTCTACTTAGAGAATGGGCTGCTTAGCCATTCTTTCCGATTTTGAACTGGATGTTAAGATTCAAAAAAGCATGTATGGTGAGAAGGACAGTCACACGAGTTTAAAAGATCATGGAAAGATGAGAGTAGTTGGCACTTCAGACAAAAATTAATTGTCAGGAAAGGTGGTATAAACTTAAATGGAGTGCAGTGACACTACCTCCTTGATTCACTATAACTTTTGAAGGACATTTTTTGATAAATAGAGGCAAAGCATGTGAAAATAATGTTATAGAGAACACCTAAAAGTTATTAGAATTCAGATAGAGAACTTTGGCTGATTACAGTTTCTGTGCCTTGGGAAGGATTTCAAGGACTTGATCAGGTACAGAGTGGGTGAAAATTATAACCATGGCCATGGAATTTATGTGGAGAAATTGTACAAAACTGGGATTTATAGGGGATTCAAAATTATGAAGAGATTTGATTTTTAAAAAAGATGTCTATAGAGAAGCTGTTTTTATTGAGAGGTTCAGTAACTAAGGAAGACAGATTTAAGATGACTTAAAAAAAAAAAAGACACATGTCTGGGCAAGAGATGTAGATTTTGGTTTTAGTGAGTTATGATCTGAAATACATTGTGTAGAATAGGAGTTCCCAGCCTGTGATTTACAGACCCCTTGGTTAATGGTGGGGGTCCATGGTATAAAAAAGGTAGGGGACTCCTGGTCTAGAAGGACAATGGAAGGAGATTCGATATTAGCTTTCAAAATAAAATTAACAAGTGCTTAATGGAAAAAGTGTGCAGAGCCAAGTTATATACAACTACAATGGCATAGTTATTTGAAAGAGTTGACAAGGGTACGTGGGTTGATTGCAATTTTCACTTTCAAAGTAAATCTTCTAAATGATTCCTGAGGTCGTCCAAGCTCTTCAGGAAAGTAATTACTAATTGGCTTTTCTCTTTAAAGATTGAAGATTTTTCATTGCATTGTTTTGAATTTGGGGCATTATACATATTAAATGTTTAATTAAAACCAGACTGCTGTTTTGCTCTGCATTTAAATTCTTCAATTTTAGTGACTTGTTTGTAGAATTCACATATTCAAAGAGAATTTGTTATGATTGTATTGTGGTTTGCCCCTCTATGATGCTAGCAGAATCCACTTTTTCTTGAAGTGCATGATATCCCCTTTCTTTGCAAATATATGTTCTGAATGTTCTGCTGAAATGTATGATTATTGCATTATTAGTTTGGACTCTAATTAGCAAGTAATGTTGTCTTTCAAGTGACCTTGACAAAGGCATCACAAAATGTTGCACCACTATCCAAGAAAGTAAAGAAGCAGAAAGCAATTTCATATATTCTGCATGACTTTCCCTTTTACTTGTCATTCACCTCAGACATCAGTTTAGCAGCTGTGATGTAATCAAATTGGTTAAGCAGCCAATCATATTGAAACAATTTTGGCCAGTGAATTGGGAAGTAACCAACTAGTTTTATAGAAAATGAAATGTAATTATGCACTTGCAAAGGAGCAATTGTTATAAGTGGTATTTACTTTTATGTTAGAGAAGTAGTCATGCTCTGGTTATGGCTTTTGCCAATCCAAGTGTTCACAAGCATCTGTTATTTGGCTTTAAATTGGCATCATAAAGATAATATTCCAAATTTTGCTGGTATTTACTGGTGGTTCCATTTTTGTCTCAGTGGTGGTTAAGTCTGGGGCCTTTGCTCCCTTAGTTGTCAATTTATGACTCCTCCAACAACACTTAGATCCTGTTCAGATTGCAGGATCTGACACTGATTTTCCAGTAATAAGGACTCCATTGGACTCCAGTGTGTTTCAGGTCAACGAGTTAGTCCCTCTGCATTTCAGCCCAGTAAATTGGGTGTTTGATTACCAGGTACAGCAGTTGTGGCTGTGGGCTAGTAAAATATGGGTAATTGGATTCAGTATTTTTGTTCAGGATGTTGGGAAAATAAGATACGAAAATCAAATTACTCAAAAAGAAACTTGATACTAAATTAACCTTTGAACTATATAGCCTGTCAATCTATTTTTATTAAAACAAATGATTCACTACTATATTTAAACTGAATTTATAATCTTATTTGTACAAGCCAAACCTAGTTTCCTTTCTGCAATTAATCCTAAAGCAATTATTTATTTATTTGTTCAATGATATTCAATAGTATTGTGTGTCTCTTTAATAATTTGGAAGATTAAACTATTTCTGCACCACAAAATGGTAGTGTAATAATCTGTGCAACTTGCAAACTTGGCATAGCATATTAGATATTTGTGATATAGGAAGCCATCGTCCATTGTGGTTATCCCAGCCAATGAATTAAATAGGTAAAATTATCCACATAAGAGGAATAATGTGCTAGCACTAGGAAGGGTACAAAAAGAGATTCACTTGGACTTTGCCTGAAATGGATGGTTTATCAGAAGAGATTGGATAGGCTGCATTTATTCTCACTGGAGTAAAAGAGGCTGAGGGATTACCCGAGAGGTTTATACAAACGAGAGCTGTAGGATAGAGAGTCAATCTTTTTTTTAGAGAGTACAGGTTTAAGGTAAAAGGGAATAAACTTGAAGGAGATTTGAGGGGTAAGTTTTTCACAGATGTTGGTGGCTTTGTATGGAAACAACCACCAGGAGAAGTGGTAGAGGTAGGTAGAATTGCAACATTTAAAAGGCATTTGGACCGGTACTTGGAGTCGAGGGGTACTGGCCCAATAGGGGTAAATGAGAATAGTGTAAGTAAGCATCACTGCCAGCATGGATGAGTGGTGTTGTCGTTTCTGTTTCTATGCAGAAACAATTCTATGACTCCTTATTCAGTATCTGGAGATTGAGGAAGACCGTTTCCCTTGCCGTGCTTTGGGTTCTGAGATGCCAGTGAAACTAATATTGGGTTGGCAGACTCAGCCACAGGTGAGGCAGGAGGATTTGGATAATTGGGTGGTTCAAAAGATAGTGCAGTTCATCCATCATTCATGCCGGGCCTCAGAGTACTCAATGAATGGGCTTGAGTTTCTTGACGCCATCTTAAATGCTGTTTCCCCATCTTGGCTGGTCATAGAACAGTACAGCACAGGACAGGCCCTTCAACCCAAAATGTTGTGCCAGGGCAGCTAAAAAGTAAATCGAAAACTAATCTTTCCTACCTATGCAGTGTTTATATCCCTCCATCTTCCTCACATTCACGTGCCTGTCTAAACGTCTCTTAAAAGCCTCTAATGTATTTGCTTCTACCACCATATCAGGCAGTGCTTTGCAGGCATCCACCACTGAGTTTGAAAAAAACTTATCCCCCACATCCCTTTTGCGCTTACCCCCTTCTCCCTTTCAGTGCATCTCCTCTGTAATTAAATATTTCTACCCTGTGGAAAAAGATGCTCCCTGTCTACTCTATGCCTCTCATAATCTTATAAACCTCTATGAGATCTCTCACCAGCCTCTGCCACTCCAAAGAAAACAACCCAAGTGTGTCCAGCCTCTTGTGATAGCAATGCCCTCTAAACCAGGCAGCATCCTGGTAAACCTCTTCTGTACCCTCTCCAAAGCCTCACCATCCTTCCTATAGTGGGTTGACCAGAACTGTATGCAATATTCCAAATGTGGCCTAACCAGAGTTTAATACAGTTGCAATGTAACCTCTTGACTTTTGAATTCAATGCCTTGACTAATAAAAGCAACCATTCATTCTATAGGGCTTCTTAACCACGCTATCGACTTGTGTAGCCACTTTCATGGATCTTGGATCCCAAGGTCTCCCTGCTCAGCAAAACTGTTAAGGGTCTTGTCCTTAATAGTGTACTCTGTCTTTGCATTTGCCCAACCAAGGTGCAACACCTCACATTTATCATTTTTCTGCCCATATCTGCAACTGATCTATATCGCACTGTCTTCTTTGCCAGTCTTCTACACTATTCACACCACCACCAATCTTGTTATCATCTGCAAACTTACTAGCCCAGCTATTTACATTTTCATTTAGGTCATTTATATACATCACAAGCAGCAGAGGTCCCAGCACATATCCTAACGAAACACCATGAATTACAGACCTCTAGCTCAAATAAGTCCCCTCTGCCATTCCCCTCTGTCTTCTATGTGCAAGCCATTTTTGAACTCAAAGAACCAATTCACCATGGACACCACGCATCCTAATCTTCTAGATTAGCCTCCCACGTGGGACTTCGTCAAACACCTTACTAAAATCCATGTAGACAACATCCACTGCCTTACCCTCATCAATCTCTCTCATCACTTTGTCAAAACACGTAATCATGTTGGTAAGACACTACCTGCCCCACACAATGCTGGCTCTCCTTAATTAGACCATGGGTTTCCAAATGCTCATATATCCTATCCTTCAGAATTTTCTGCAGTGATTTTCCTACAACTGATGTGAGACTCATCATTTTATGGTTTCTGGAAATTTTCCCTTATTCCCTTCTTAAATTGAGGTAGAACATTAGCCACTTGCCAATCCTCTGGGAACTTGCCTGTGCCTAGAGGATGTGAAAATAGTTGTCAAGACCCCAACAATCTCGTCTCTTGCCTCCTTCAATAACCTGGGGTAAATTCCATCAGGCCTTGAGGACTTAGCCATCTTAATACTTGTTAGGAGACCCAACGCTTTCTCCTCTCTAAAATCCCTGACATATTTATTCACTCAGCACTGATCTCCTGGTCCTCTATATTCTTTTCCTTAGTAAATATAAATACTGAAGCAAAGTACTGATTAAGTACCTCACTCACATTCTCCGCATCTAAGCAAATGTTCCCCTCTTTATCCTTGAGTAGTTCTACCCCTGCTCTCTAGTTATCCTCTTGCTCTTGATGCAGTTATCCTTGGCAAGTGGGATTAAGGAGAATACCAAGGATTCACCTTAATCCTATTTGCCAAGGGCTTTTTATGGTCCCTCCTGGTTTTCCTAATTCCCTCCTTTACTTCTTCATAATCCTCATGTGCTCTGTTTGATCCTAACTTCCAAAGCTTTGCATACTTTTTCTTCTTGGCTAAATTCATCACTTCTCTTCAGGGTTCTCTGATCTTTCCATCTTTGTCCTTCCTCCTAATAGGAACATACCTTTCCTGTACTCTGTGCAATTGATCTTTAAATCTTTGTCTGATGTGGACCTGCCAGAAAAAAAGGTGTTTCCAATGGACTCTTCTTATTTCCTGCTGAATGCCCTCATAATTTGCTCTACTCAAATTTAAAACTCCTGCAAACAGAGTTTCCAGAAATTGTTAATCCCTTTTTAAGGAGCTTTTGAGGTATTCCTTAGTAAATATACAGTAAATACTACTGGTAAAATCTTCCCATTACAGAACTTAGAATATTTCAGTGTTTGCAGTAACTCGGAAGTGAAGAGGGTGATGAGGTAAGGTGGTATGGAACTGAGAAAAAGACATTTTGGGTGATTGGGAGGTCATAGCCTGTGGAGCTGGCGGAGGGTATAATTTCTGTACAAGTCAAGAGATTATCATACTGTTATTTCTAGAAGCGAAGGAAGATGCTTGAAATGATATTTCACTTATTTCCCCCTCATTGTTCTGCTACATGGTGGATTTGGTCGTGGTGTTCTGAGAGCTTATTTTTTGTCATTGTTGAATTTTATTACCTTTCCTGCCAACATTGTTACATCTGATGGAGCAGAAAAGTTTCATTTTATTCTGATATTGTTTATTTACTTAACTGTTTGTTTAAAATAACAAAGCTAAATAGTAGAAAATAAAATTTATCATTCAGTGACAATGTCATGTTCTCCCTATGAAAAGTATAGATGTTGATTTTTGCTTTTTGTAGTTGTGGAAAGCAAATAATAAAGCAAACAGGCTTTGAAAATGAAAGTGAGGATGTAGCTACGTTTAGGGTGGAGCTGCTACCCTGAATTACCAGTACAGACTGTTCAATGCAACTATTCCCTCCTGACCCAATATGCTATTTGCAAGTAAGACTGATCTGTCACAATTTCCAAGGCTGGTCAAAAGAGCAACTTTGAAGTATGTCAGGCAACAACCAGAAGAACATCTGTGGGTTCATGCTTCAGCTCCCTGAAGGGAATAATCAATTTTTGGTGATTTAAATCGTTGGTCACACAGTTAACCTTATCTACCTAACATAGCTTGTACCAAGTATGTAGAATCTGTCTGTTATGATTCCACTTTCTTCATACCTTCTAGATGTCTGTTGGAGAGGTTGATGATAACTCCTTTTCAGCCTTTCCTCTGTCCCGGAAACAAAACTATCTTTGTGACTATCAACTATGAGAACAGATGTTTCTTTTATGAGAACATCCTCAGAATTTCTTTTTCTGAATCCTATTATCCACCTTCATCTCATTAACTGCAGCCTTAGGTAATTATGTTTGCGTATGTTTAATTGTTCTACCTATAAACACTAGCATCCAATTTCTCTTTGCTGCAGGCATGTTGTATTGGAGCTTCAGTTTATACTGGCCTAAGTACAGCATTCTATACAAGCTCATGTAGAACTGTTTGCTGCCACACTTTATACAGTATTCTGTTTTGAGATTTTGGATATCCCTGGCAAGACCAGCATTTAATTACCTTTGAAAAGCTACAGATGAAGCACAACCTCAAACTGCTTTTGAACCAATGAGCAGATAACAACAGGCATTAGACTTGACAAGGATGAAGGAATAGCAGTATTTTTCATACCAGAATGATAAACTTCGAGGGGTCTTCCTAGTGGTGGTGGTTCCTCGTCTCCTAAGATTAGCCTTGGCAAGTAACTGCAGTGCATTATGCTCATGATACATTTGCCAGAGTAAAAGTTTAGGTTGGAAATTGGGGTGTCACCCAAATAGGTTGTTTTCCACTTCTCTGGATTTGTTGAACTAGCACCAGGTATGTGCAGGTTGGTAGGTTGAAGTCCATCTTCCCCAGAATATACTGGTGCAATTCTACATTGCTATCGTAGCATCCTAACATCAGCCATACTGTCTGGTTTGGTGCAGCATTGTTTCACAGTGTATGAAAGCTACAGTAAATTGTCAGGCCAGCAGCTAAAGTAACTTTCTGCAGCCTACCATCACTGCAGGACTTGTATGTGTCCTGGACCAAGAAGCTGGCAGGAAGAACACGACTCACCCTGCAAATTGCCTTTTCCAAAAGCTCCCTTCTGGAAAGCACTGTCGGGCTTTTAAAACAAAAACCTCACGCCATCTCAAAAGATTCTTCCATTTGGCAGTTAATCAGATCAATCGTTCTATTTACTCTGGACCCATCTATTAATTCTGCACCGTGAACACTTTAACCCACTTTATATATTGCTGTTCACTTTGTAAATACATGCTGGTATTTATGTATTTATGCACATTTTATTTCAGATCCTTTCTTCAAACTTTATTGTATATAATTCTGTATTCTTTATAATTGTCGAATGTTTTTGCATGCTGCGCCAGCAAATTCCTAATACGTGTAAATATATATGGTGAATAAATTTGATTCTGCTATATTTTCCTCATGTCGGAAATGGCAGAAGGATTGGATTGAGATATGTGAGTGAGATTATGTTGTAGGGCAGCAACAACACATGTCAATTGGCCACTGCTTTACATTTCTCATTGTTCCTTCAGTCAGCCCATCAAATCTAAGATGACTGTCAGAGCAATCCCATTAATCTCTTTCCCCTACTTACTCCCTCTCTCATGTGCCCATTAACGCTCCCCTGATACTTCTACAAGTAACTGTTCAGTAAAGGCAGTTTGAAGCATCAAATTAAACTATCCACCAGCTTATTTTTGGGATGAGAGAGGAAGCTGGCACACTCAGTACTTGGGAAAACGAACACAGACAGTACCAGAGGTTGGAGCTAAACCCAGGTTGATGAGCCGAGACAGCTGCCTTTGTTCAAGCGTTCATGCATGTTGCGAGAATTTCATCACGTATTCGCAAAGATAGGGGAAAGGTGTTAAGGAATTAAATGGAGGACCAGTATGTGCAAGATATCCAAGCTCTGAGCTGCTGTTTTAATCACTGCTTTTGTGTGGCTAGGCCATTACTACTGTTGATTAGTGTTGACTCCTTGCTTCCCTCTCACCTCCTTATGGACTATTTATATCTACTTCCCAAACAACAGCCAGCATATCTGTCCAGTTCATGAAAATGCGACATGTTTACTTACCCATTTTATCAAACCAGTCTTGAAAAGTAAAGGTATTAAATCATAGCAAACTTTATATATGTATCTTTATAATTTGGAGAGACAGAACTTCCTATTTTGGAGCCATATATTTTAGATTCTGATCTTTCTGGAATTAGGGGCTCCCAACCTGGGTTCACAGACCCCTCGGTTAACAGTAAGACTCAATGGTATAAAAAAAGGCTGGGAACCCTGGCTGGAAATGTAAAATAAAAGTAGTGAATAGTGTCTGTGTGAGGAATCTTATTGTGTTGACAGTTTATTGAAACATCATTTATTTCTGTTACCTGCAAACAATTTATCTACAATAAAATTTATATTAATAGATATAGTTTCCTATGTAGAATGATTCTGCTACATAACCACCTTCATGTTATTAGCTTACGATAATGGAGGCACTGTGGGTGAGAACTCTTAATTCTTCTCTCTGGCTTTTGAGCATTTCTAGCAAAGACACATAACATTTGTAACAAGACTATTTCACTGAAAAAGGATATCAGCAGTAATGTTCATGATTGAATTTTTGCAGCTAATATCATTCTTCAATTGAGAACAAACTGATGTATTTTGAAAACCAGATATTTTAGTTTACCCACCCAGTGTAGCTGGCTGTTACACTATCTCACCTTGCTTCTGCAGTTGCTTCTACATCACTGAGGTGGAAGAGAGGAAATACTGTACCATAACATGGTTTGTCAGCAGAAATATGCAGACTTACTGTGGGTGAATTTTCTGCCAACTCTAAACTAGATGTGTTCGTCTTAATACCAGAACAAATGTAAAAGCTCTTTTCCCTTTGATACTTTGGAAGAAAAAATGGCATTTTTTAATTCTAATATATAATAACAACTTCTACCCTGAGTTGTATGGAGGGTTTCATTCTGAGTATAACCAATCTCTTTCCACCTTACTTCACATCACCCATCCTTCTTTATTCCCGTCTCTGTTGTGCAACTATCTTTTCCTTAAGTGCATCTGTATTTCTCCCCATCAAACTGCTTGTGTTAGCAAATTTGTATTGCCATTATTTTGTACTAAAGCTTTCTAGGCTTTATCATATAGCTGAACAATGAGTGAAAAGGTGGTGGAAATGAGTGACTAGTCAAATTCCATACAAACCTGCAAGTTAAACCCAGTGTCATTCTAATGTTCATGACCATAACAAGTGTTTTGCGAAATCACCTTTTTTTAAAACTTAGCTGTCCTCTCACCATTAACTATTTTTGTTGTGCAGAGAATCATACCTTGTACATACTCCAAAATGTGGGGTAAAAATAATTGCATTTTTTTATATGGGGAATTTAACATTTTGGAGTATTGGTCAAGGTTCAAGTCACCACATTAAAAAATATAGTTCTATGCTTTTCCAATTCTCTTTGCCCAGAAACTACTTTTGAAGATTTACATTGTTACCAGCGATGTCATTAGTTGCTCCTATTATATTATAGAAATAGTGATTGGATTTTGTTTTTGTGCTTTAATCAAACATGGTTAAGCTAGTTGTCATTTATTGTAATCAAATTTCTGTTGTGGAATTTTTCATTTCCTGTCTGCATGGAGAAAGGAAAGGCATTTTTATATATATTTTTTAAAAAGTGTCGCATGACTGTAGGATAACTTCAACATTGTCAGTATTGTTTTCACTATTTTCTCACAGAGCAATATTTGAAAACAGTTCATTTACTTAATGGAAGGGAAATAATCAAGGTTTGTAATGGGGAAAAATAACATGCTGGATGAATTAAGTTGCTCAGTTTCTGTAGATAGAAAAACAGTTAATATTTCAGATTGATGGCTTTTCAGGATTTAAATATTTTACTTTTGGATAGTGCATGAGCGGTTTCACCAGCACAATTTTCACATTGTCTAAAAAGTTTACTTCAATCAAGTTTCTAGGAGAGCACCATGAATATTTAATTTAACATTTTTGCCAACACTAGTCATTAGAAGTCTGTTGTTTTTTTCCAAATTAAGACTAATTGTTCCCTTTAATACTTAGACTTAATTGATAGCTTCAAATTTTACTGATGTTGAATATGACATTTGAAGGAAAAAATCTTGACTTATCTGAACCAAAAGCAATATTTAAGGGTTAGCACAAAAAATAGCAAATACCAAACAGTGAAAGGAAACTGGAACCGAATTTTTAATATTTTAAAATGTATTTGGCTTGTATGGATCTTGATGTCAGTGGCAAGGCTGGTGTTTATCGACTCTCCCTAATTCCCCTTGAGAAGGTGGTGGTGAGTTGCTCCCTTAACTCCTATATTTCTTCTGGTGAAGGCACTTCCACTGTGTTTGTTGTTGGATAGAAAGTTCAGGATTTTGACTGATCAGTGAAGGATCAATAGAATATTTATAAGTCTGGTCCATTTGCAATATGAAGGGGATATTTGGGTGCCAATGCTCCCTTGCAGGAATACATTGCATTAAAATGCCAATGTTTAATCCATGTTTGGACCAATACTGTGAGCAATTGTTTTATTTCAAATTCAAACTACTAATTGGTAAGTAGGTTATTGGCAGATAAATGCTGCTTGACAACACTGTTGATGTCACCTTTCACTTGAAAATAGACTAGGTGATAATTGGCTAGTTGGATTATGAGTTGTAGAGTTTGGAAACAGTCCTCTTGGCCCAGCTCATTCATGCAGCAAGTTGTCTGTCGAAGCTAGTCCTCAGCCATTTCTTGTCATCACGTGGCTGAAGATTAGGTTCTGTAATAATGGGCATCTGAGGAAAGGATATCTCAGTATAGATTATCTATCAGCACCTCTGGCTGGATGTGGTTGTGATTGCTTCACCTTTGTCTTTAGTACTTGCTTGCCACACTTGCCACATTGTTGAGAATAAGAATATTAATAGCATCATTAGCTATTTGTCTATCACCATTCACGTTGTGATGTGGCAATCTGCAGTGCTTTTTATCTGATGTGTTGGTTGTGAGGTCTCCTCGGCTCTATCTATTCTGTGTTGTTTTGCTGTTTAGCAAACATGTTGCAGCTTCATTGGCTGTACCTCAGTTCTAGTCATGCCTTGTGCGGCTTGAGTGGTTGAACTAAGATTGATTTCTACTTTGATAGTAATGGTAGGCTGAAGGAATACCGAGCCCCAAGTTAAAGATTGTTTTGGTGTACGTTGCTGCAGGTGGTCCATACTGTTCCAGGGATGCCCAGTTTTGAGCTTTGGAGTCAAAAACAAAATGTTGGAAATATTGAGCAGCATTATCTCTGAAGAGTGTCAGATCTCTCTCTCTCTCTCTCTCTCTCTCTCTCTCTCTCTCTCTCTCTCTCTCTCTCTCTCTCTCTCTCTCTCTCTCTCTCACTCTCTCTCTCTCTCTCTCTCTCTCTCTCTCTCTCTCACTCTCACTCTCACTCTCACTCTCACTCTCACTCTCACTCTCACTCTCACTCTCACTCTCACTCTCACTCTCACTCTCACTCTCACTCTCACTCTCACTCTCACTCTCACACTCACACTCACACTCTCTCTCTCTCTCTCTCTCTCTCACTCTCTCTCTCTCTCTCTCTCTCTCACTCTCTCTCTCTCTCTCTCTCTCTCTCTCTCTCACTCTCACTCTCACTCTCACTCTCACTCTCACTCTCACTCTCACTCTCACTCTCACTCTCTCTCACTCTCACTCTCACTCTCACTCTCACTCTCACTCTCACTCTCACTCTCACTCTCACTCTCACTCTCACTCTCACTCTCACTCTCACTCTCACTCTCACTCACTCTCTCTCTCTCTCACACTCTCTCTCACACACACACACACCACACACACACACACACACACACACACACACACACCCCCACATCCCCACCCCCCCCCCCCCCCCGGTGGGTAGAGGGAACTTTGCCTGCATGAGGACTATATGGTGTTCACTTCTACCATTGCTGTCACGGGTGATGTATCCATTTTAAGTGAATTGCCCCAGTCTGGCAGCTGTATCCTCCCGACTGAGTTCAAACAGTGATATTGCTACTGAGCCTTTCTGATGATGGACATTGGAGTCCAGTGCCAGGAGAACGCTTCCTTTCATTGTTGATTTATCCACTGAGGGAATACAGTTGGTGGAAATCAGGAGGTTTCCTTGCCTATGTTTGGCCTGATGCCATGAAACTCATGGAGTGTAGAGTGAATGATTCTCAAAGCTACTCCTTTTTATCTGTATAGCACAGCGTCACCCCCTGTGGGGAGTTGAATGTCGGGAGGATGTGATAGAGGACTCTGGTGTTTTATCCATAAGGTGTGATTTTGTTTTTAAGGACACCTATGTAATATAGCATGACTAGCCTGTGCTTTACCTCTTCTCCAGTCCCTAGGTCTTTGTGCAGTGACTTTTGGGAGGTCCGGAGTTCATTGTGCCAAACAGTGCTCACTGGTTTTCTTAGTAATTTCTGTCACAATTTAGTGGTCTAGTCAAGTGATACAATCGATTTAGTGGTTCATTTTAGTGATACAACCAAGTAGCGTGCTAGGCATTTTAGCACCGACAGCATTGGTGGGTATGGAATCAAAGATGGGCTATAGAGATTGCAATATTTCTCCAAAGCAGATATTTGTGTACCAATAGTTTTTAATGGTGGCCATTATTAATAATGGAAAATCAACTATTTTTAAAATTTGTGTAGGAATAATTTGGAATCAACTGTTATTTTTATTTAATTGGCTTGGAGTTAGCCTGTCAAGCACATTGCCCCAACAATCTCTCAACCCTGATTAACCCTAACCGAATCACAGGGCAATTTACAGTAACCAATTAACCTACCTGGTACGTCTTTGGTCTGTAGAAGTAAGCCGGAAGATTCAGAGAAAACCTGTGCATTCCATAGGGAGGACCTACAGAGTCTTGGAATTGAATTCCGAGCTCTGAAATGCCCCAAGCTGAATAGCGTTGTACTAACCACTACACTTTGTGGTGCCCAGCTGTTAGTATAGATACATTTTTGTCAATGACGTCCAATATTGGCATGTGAATTCCATAAGATATAGGAGCAGAATTAGCCTATTTGGCCCATCGAGTCTGCTCCGCCATTTCATCATGGTCTATCCAATTTTCCCCTCAACCCCAGTCTCCTGCCTTCTCCCCGTATCCATTCATGCCCTGACCAATCAAGCACTCATCAAATAAACTTCTGCCGTAAATATACATGAAAGCTTGGCCTCCACAGCTGCTTGAGGCAAAGAATTCTGATAATTGAAACATTTTTGTGCTAAATGTATGAATTATTGAAGAATAGGATTAAGCAATTTGGAATTAGTGAGACAGTACAGAATCACTACCATGGCTGATCCAGCTCAGACTGACAATATTTATTACCAAAAAGAGAATGAATAAAATTTAAAAGGGCAGACCCAGCGCCTAATAGAAGTTACATTTGTTGGAGTCTAGGGAATGCGAAAGGATTGAAAAACTGCTTGTAATTAAATGTGTGAATTAGCACATTTTATATTCTCAGTGGTGTAGGTGCTATAATTATGAATAAGTACTTACCATTCAGGCATCAAATTTAGTGCAAAACATTAGGGACATGATAATTGCTACTCATTAATTACTTTAATTTTCCTTTGCAGGAATGTTTGTGACAGCAGCAGGAATCTCCCAGCGTGCACCTGTTCACTGGTCGGAGAATGTGATTGGAGCAGCTGTGTGCTTTCCTTATGTGGTGGCTCTGGATGAAGAGTTTCTTACTGTACATAGTATGCTTGACCAACAGCAAAAGCAGACAATTCCATTCCGAGACGGTCACATACTACAAGACTTTGAAGGTAATTTAAATAAGATGCCTCCACCTAGTCCATTTGCACAACCCAGCCTAAAATGTTGCTATTTAAGTTGATTACAGTTCTCAAGGTTTTGAGGGTTTTAATGCACCAAGTGTTAATTCTAGTACATTTTTTTTAAAAAGTGATGTATTTGTATATACATATGCCTTTTGAGTTGTTTGTTCCAGACTTCTGTGCTCTGGGAGAATTTTTATTTTCCTCATCTTATCTTGAAATCTTTCATAATTAATGTGAATTTTAAGTTCCCTAGTTACTGACTTCCCTTTCACCTGTCAAGTCTTTTCATAGTTTTATTGTTGCTCATTATTTAAATCTTTGGTCAAATTAATTTAATCCAGAGGAAACATTCTCAGACCATCTGGTCTGTCTTCATAATCATAATTCTCTAGTCCAAGCATCTTTGTAAATTTCCTCTCTGCCCTTTGTAGAGTCACTTTTGTATGTAATAATAATCGGAATGATATTTGGTACTCCATCTGGCCTAATTAGAGTTTTGTTCCATTTCAGCATGACATCCCTGCTTTTGTATTCTGTGATGGAGCAAATGGATGCAATTATCCCATATGCTACCTCACTCACCCCATTTATCTCTTCAGGAATCTGTCTGCAAGTTCCCTCTGCTGTTGTACCATTTTAGTAACCTATTATTTATTGTGTACTCCTTTGCTGTATTTTACTTTGCACGTTTTTTACTCCTCACATCACAAGGTTGAATTCAGTTTATCATCTTTGTGCTCACCTAACCACTTCTACTATTGCCTGTACTTCAGTTTTAGTACCATCAACGAACTTTCATATAGGGAACAAATTGTTCACTAAAGACAAGTAATAAATCCAGTAAATTACCTTGTTTATAATCTGAAGGCTGAAATGTAATGCAGTCCTTTTAAATGAAGTTTTGTAAATAGTTTTGATTCTACAATGTTTTTTTTTATCATGCCTGCTGACACATTTAACCCGTACATTCTGGCATGGAGTTGACTGTTTTTTTTATTTTGGTAGAAACTGTCAAATGTACACCACAACTAGATCTCAAGATTTTAAATCCTTGGAGGGTGATACTGCACATCTAATCTTACAAACAAATCTTGTGATGATTTTAGAAGAAAGTGCCCGATGAAGACAAATGTCTCATGTTCCTTCTTTATCACCTTTTCTATCTGTGTTGCCACATTCAAGTCAATTATGTACTTATATCCTTATGTTTTTGTTCTACCACACTCTCCAGTGTCATTTATTATGAAATTCCTGCCAAAAACCTTGCTAGAATCTATGTAAACTTAGAAAGATGTATCACTTTACACTTGTCTGAGTTAAATACTATCTGTCATATTCCTTTGCTCACTTCCCTAGTTGATCTAGATGTCTTTAATCTTGGATGACTTCTCCACTATGCCCCTCGCTACAAATTTTGGGTCATCTGTAAATTTACTAATCATGCCACCTACATACTCATCCAAATCATTAAAGTATAGACAAAGAGCAGAGGACCCAGTATAAATCCTTGAAGTATATTGCTGCTCATGGGCCTCCAATCTGAAAAGCTACCCTCCACTACTATTGACTTCTTCCAACAAGCCAATTTTGTATCCAGCTGGCTAGCTTACCCTGGATCCCATGAGATCTGCCCCTCCAGACCAGTCTACCACATGGGACTTTGCAAAAGCCTTGCTAGAATCTATGTAAACAATGTCTACCACCTTAACAATCCTCTTGGGCACTACTTCAAAAAAATAAACAATTAAATTTGTGAGATTCTCATGCACAAAGCTGTGCTGAGTTAACTCCCTTATAAGCTATGGAGTATTAAGATAATGTTCATTTTATGTAGACTGTGTATCATGCTTATTCTTACCAATGAGTTCCTGAATGAGCTATCCAATTTTATCCCCACTTAATCAGAAATTTGGGTAAATAGTACAGGATGCTCTCCACCTGCATTTTCCCAGTTTCCTGCATCTGGTGATATAGAAAGCAGCTGTTTACCAGAGTGAATAAAAGTATAAATTCTGACTTCTCAAAATAAAACCCCAAAGTGCTGGAATCACTCAGGCAGCATCAAAGGGAATTCAGAACATTTGTGGTTTTTTTTAACCAAATAAAACTGTGTTTTAAATGGTAATATCATTTACTGCAACTGAGCAAAATCTTTTTCTGCTGCCCATGTCCCAGTAGCGATGCTATAAACATACCAAGGATCTTTGGAGCAAATTGTGTTTAGGGAAATCAAATTTGACTCTCTGACTTGGCAAGTGATTAGGTTTTGAAAGTGAAAAGAAAGTATCAGGATCCTTTGATTTATTTGTAGATGTGACAATTACTGTTAAGATTTCTGTGATGCACTCAGCGGTATGAAATGACATGAAAGAGGGGATATCCCTGCATCTGCAATGGTATAAACACAAGAAATTTTTGCAGATGCTAGAAATCGAAAGCAAAATACTTAAAATGCTGGAGGAACTCAGCAGGTCAGGCAGAAGCCATGGAAATGAACAAACAGTCAACGTTTCAAAGGGAAATCATTCTTCAGGACCTGAAGAAGGGTGTTGGCCTGAAACATCGACTGTTTATTCATTTTCATGGATGCTGCCTGAGCTAATATAGTATGGTTGGCAGGAAAATCTGTCCAAGGGTGTTTCCAAACTTGTGCCATGGGCCTCCAGCTAAAGATTTCTTTCTTTCCCAGTGAATTGGAGTCCACCAATGAAGGTGGATTTCTGTTAGTGTCATGTAGACTTCAAAAGCTCCAGCTACAAGTATCCACACCTTTGAGAGCTCTTAAGATTGAGTGCAGCAAAACAAAGACATTGATAGCATATTCCCTGCAAAACACTGTTTTATGTGGTGTCATATGTTTGTAATATTATCCAGTTATCAAGCATTTGGACTTGAACATATGAGAGTATATTTGAACTTAATGATGGCTTGATTCCTGATGTTCATGAACCAAACACTTTTTTGTATTTTTCAAGCTAGTGATATTAAAATGTAATCTTAATTCTTTAAAACAGGAACAAAATACTGTGATACTTGAAACTGATGTTGTCTTGGCGTAACCTGTGTGATAACCTAAATTTCTGCTTTGGTTCAAATGTTTAACCGAATCCTGGAGTTCTGTATAGGATCAAATAAAGTAGGTTTTGTTGATCATCTGTCAAAATAGTTTTCTCAAAAATGGTCCATGCTGTAAACATTGTATTAAGAGACCATAAAGACATAGGAGCAGAATTAGGCCATTTAGACCTTCGAGTCTGCTCCGTCATTCAATCATGGCTGATCCTTTTCACCCCTCCTCAGCCCCACTTCCCGGCCTTCTCCCCGTAACCTTTGATGCCGTGTCCAATCAAGAACCTATCAATCTCTGCTTTAAATACACCCAATGACCTGGCCTCCACAGTATCTCTGTGCCCTCTGTCCTAGACTCGCCCACCATGGGAAACATCCTTTCCACATCTACCATGTGAAACATTTGAAAGGTTTCAATGAGATCCTCCCCCATGCTTCTACATTCCAGCATATTGTCATTTGTTTTCATGTAACGCATTTGCTACAGATATTAAGTGCATTGTAAGCTGCAGACCTGACATGTTAGATCTATTTTATCCAACAGGGAAACTGATTTTGGCCACTAGTAAAGAAATACATATTCTGGCACCTTTGCCTTTGGAAAGGCAGATCCAAGATCTTCTTGCCAGCCACAGAGTGGAGGAAGCTCTTGTCCTAGCAAAAGCAGCGCGACGGAATATTCCAAAAGACAAATTTCAGGTTAGTAGGATATTAAGAGCTGAATTACCAAAGCCATTCTGCTCAATGTAGAAATCAAGCAGTGTGTTCCTGGTTGTAATATTTATATAACGTTCATTGTTTATTGCCGATGATGTAAATTGATCCTTGTATTGTCCATTTTCTATTCATCCACATCCAATTGTGTACAACTCCCTTGTGGAAAATGGGCAAGGGTTTCTCCTTAGTAACCATCCACTAAAATAAGGATGTAGATTTTTATTTTGTTATTAATTGCTGCCGTTGTGGTTCTGCATATCCACAGAAAATGAGTATATTTTATTCTTTTGAGCTATAGTGAATGAATTGCTAAATGTGATTATTTATATAGATAGTATAGAGACATCTGCAATATGCTCCTGTTTGATCTTTTGCCGTTGACAGTTATTATTGAAAATATTAGGTGAAATATTAAAAGTATTTCAGCATGATAAAACCTCATTATTTGTGTGGTATTGCAAATAAAAATCAAGCACTATATAATTTTCTTCCTAATGAATTGGAAAGGCACTAATTTATTTGTTCATAGTCCATGTTCATTGTCCCAAGGCTTTGACTAACCATGTCTGAATAATGGTCTTTAAAGCTAATGAAGTCTGTTTATAATCTGTAGGTTATGTACAGAAGATTTCTGCAGCAAGCTGGGTTTATACAGTTTGGCCAGCTTCAATTTTTAGAAGCTAAAGAACTCTTCAGGTAAGAATTGCTTTGACAGTGTAGATTCTGACTGATGTGTGGTGGAGTCTGCTTCTTAGTTTGCAGCACAAATCTAATTTTCTGCAATAGTTTTGTTTTAACTCTATTGCTACTGATCTTGCACTGCAGTTCCATTTGTTTCACAAACACTAAGTGGTAAGGAAGGTCAGATCCAGTAAGCCATTAAGAATTTACATTAGATTGCTGTTAATTCAGACATTTTAAACTAACTGGTACATGTACCAACTGTTCAATTAATTATAGTTCAGGGAGAAGTGTCCAGAGATAAAACGCTACTGACATCTGTAATCAACCCTAATATATACAAATTACATGTAATATACCTCAAATTCTTATAGTTTTTAAGCAACAATTCAGGTGTTGCTTGGGCATTGAGCATAGTTTTAAATATTTCAATCAGTTGTGTTTGATGATGCTTAATGAACTATTGTAATTGGGTTCTCAAAGCTTCTCTTGTATTCTATCAAAGCTTCTATTTGTTATAATATTGGTCAAAAGGTTCAGTTAGATCTAATCCCCTATATATTTGTTTCTAAGCAAGCTTAAATAAATTACGAATCTAAATATCATAGATTGATAATCTTGTAGTGTGGACAAAGCTCATTTGGCTTATGATGCATGTTTCTTAGGCCCTATGAAAGAGCTTTCCAGTTATACATAATTCTGTTTCTCTCACTACAGTAATTAATGGTTTTCCCTGAGGTCAATTGTTAATTTGTATTTATTAGTTGAATGACTTTCGTTGACAGATGTTGTTCAGGGTAGTCTGAATCATTTGGCTGTCCTGTTTATATTTTTATTAAACATTGATCAGCTTGTGTTTATTTGGATGTTTTCTCTTGACAGGAATGGCCAGCTCGATGTAAGAGAGTTAATGTCTCTCTATCCACTACTGCTTCCTTCAACCTCTACATTTATACGGTCCCATCCCCCTTTACATGAATATGCTGACTTGAATCAACTCATGCAGGGTGACCAAGAGAAAATTAAGAAGTGCAAGCGTTTCCTTATGAGCTACTTGAATGAGATTCGAAGCACTGAAGTAGCAAATGGCTACAAGGCAGAAATTGACACAGCCTTGCTGAAGTTGTATGCTGAAGATAACCATGACAGTTTGCTGGATTTGTTGGTTTCTGAAAATTCCTGTCTATTAGTGGACTCTGTTTCTTGGCTGGAAAAATACGAGAAGTATGTAACAAATGATTTGTATTTTTATAAATGTGGGGACGTTATTGCCTTAAACAATGTTAGAAAGACCAAGGCAAAGACCCTTTGCTGCCTTTTAATGCCTGTGAGATTTCATCAAAGCAGAATGCAAATGAATCATGCGCTATCTACCTCCATTTGTGTTTTCTTCAAAAGCAAGTTTATCTTATATTTATTTCCTCTGGACCTACATTTTTTATATTGAAGCAACTCATTTAATTTCTATACAGACTTTATTTGATATCATCTTTTATCTTCATACTATAGAAGTTAAACCTCTAATCTTTTTCATTCAGTTTAGCTTTAGGGTTAGACTTGTTCCTCTTTTATGCACTAGTACAGAAAATTAAGCATATTTATACAAGGAGCTTCCAGGACACCTTGTGTAAATTCAGTCCTGCTCTTTATGTATTATGCACCACGTTGTTTTGGTCTTTCAATATTGTCTTCACCCATGTTTGGTAAATTCATAGACAGGACAAGATTGAAGTTATTTTTAATTTAAATTAGAAGTGGCACAGTCCTGTAATATTCAGCTTCAGCCTGACAATTTGTAGTCCCTGTGTTTCCCTTGCTAGATACCATGTTCTTTGTTTGTGTATCAGTAGAGTAAACATTTTCCAGTACATTTAGCTGAGTATCAATAAAATTACATCACATGGTATCACTGGTTATACAGAAAGGATCAATTGAAAGAAGTGAACTGGAAATTGTTAATGTTGGAAAAAAATCACTAGGGCGAAATGTATGTGTAACAACTTGTGGATTAAATGGATTAAAGTTTGTTTGGAAATTAAATAAAGAATATAAAGTCTATTGGACAGAGAAAGAAGTAAAACCTTCAATTCAAGTATTAACTTAAGTACAAAGAACTAAGTAAATTCAAGAGATCAATTTTTTATAACGGTATTAAGCATGCAATATATCTCTGGAAAAACAAACGAACACATTTTTAAATATGAAGAGAAAACAGTGTGAATATTTGCATATATGCATATTTGATAAAAGCGTTGTTAAAACACTCACTGTCCAATATTGTAAGACACCAGGTATTCTAAGTTTGAAGTTAGTGTGTTAGGGAAAAGTGAGTGACTATCCACTTGGCGATTCAACCGTTGAGTAAAATATGGCCACTTGTTTCAGGACTTTGGAAGGTAATATCTGGAATAATTTTACTTATTGTTCCCCACCTTGGACTAGGGATGGTGGCAATGGTAAGAGATGAAATGGAAATAAAGAAATAAAAATATGCTGGAAATGAGCTGATCAGGCAGCATCCATGAGGGAGAAATGGCTACTCCTTCAGGTCAATGTTTCATCATACTTTCACTCCCTGTGATAAAAAATTAAAATGGCTTTCTCTCCACAAATGCTGCCTGACGTCAGCATTTTCCATTTTTATTTCAGATTTCTAGCATCTCCATTTTTGGGCTTCTGTTTTTTGACTGTTTGAAGAAACAAAATCACTTTTTGTAAAGACAAAAGTGCAGCAGCAGGGACTCGATTATCTGATAAATGGAAGGTGGCACAGAAACAGATTGCATGTATATTTATAAAGAATTAATATTTGTTGTCTTGAATGACTGTCTTGTGTGCTCTAAATACTGCATTTTTCTGCTGGATGTAATCTTTTTGAAGTTTAACGAGTTCAATGTGTTTCTTGAACAGATACTTTGCACTTGGTCTTCTTTATCACTATAATGGACAAAATGAAGCAGCACTACAGGTAAAGTTGTGTTTAGTTTTTCTTAAAATTTGCATTTGCTTCAATGCATGCATTTGTGAAAATCTTTGGAAGAAAACTGAGTTCTCTCAATGTGTAAGTGGGCATGAGGAGAAATGTACGACTAGCTGGGTAAACAAATGTGGAATATGAGAACAGTTTCCAAGTGATTTAACTGTAATGTTTACAGGTGCCATCTTAGTGGTGGTTGAATTTCCCCATGGGGATGAATAAAGTATCTATCTATCTATCTATCTATCTAATTGATGTTTTGCAGTTGCATCTAGAGTTTCAAGAAAACATAAGTATTCAACAGAAATAGTACAATGTAAATAGATATTTACATTACAATGTTATGACTGACATTGTTTAAGGGTTGCCATGATAATATAGCAGATAGTGTAACACTGTTAAAGCTCAGGGCATTGGAGTTCAATCCGGACTTCTTCCTGTGAATGCTTGGGTCTCCTCCAGGTGCTCCAGAGTCCTCCCACAGTCCAAAGATGTAATGATTAATAGGTTAATTGGTCATTGTAAATTTTCCCATGATTGGGCGAGTGTTAAATCAGGGGTTGCTGGCAGAAAGCACTGGAAGGACCTGTTTTGTGCTGTGTCTCTAAATAATAAATAAATCTGTACAGACAAAATGCATAATGATATAAATTCTTGTTCTGGGTTTATCATTTTACTAGTTATAGTTACAGCCTGTGTAAGTCAAATGAAGCTGACAACCTCTTCTGTCAAGATCATTCAATAAAATTAAACAGCTGAATAGCATCTAAAGTAGGAAAAAGGAATCTATTAAAAGTGAAGATTTTGGCCAAAAGAACAGAGTTTTGCCTTCAAGCAATTACCCATTGTTATGAAGCAATGAATAATGAAGCCCCCCAAAGGATGGAGATGGTACTATAGTACAGTGAGCCTAACATTAGTACTGGGGAAAAATGCCAGAGGATGATGAAAGTGAATACTTGGAAAATAACAAGAATGGATGGGTCATTATGGTTTCTGTAAGATAAAGCTTGTTTTTCAATCCTACTGGAGTTTAAAGGATATAAATAATTAAGATTGATAAGGGAAGATCACTGGATATGATTTACTTTGATTTTCAGCAAGCCACGGGTAAAGTCCCATATTAGCATGTAATTTAAAGTACATGGCAATACAGGAGGCTGCAGATTTTGGAAAGAAAAAGCCAGCATATTGAGCAGCATCTGGGGTGGGGATTGATGGGATGGAGAAGGAATTGTCAACAGCTTGCGTGTTGCTTTTGATTTCCAGCATCTGCAGAATCTCTTGTGTTTTGGAATTGTCACTACTCTACATTAAGACTGAGTGGTGAAGAAAGATAGCTGGTATAAAGAGGAGGGGAGAGGGGTGAGGTGGCCAAGCAATTAGTAGGTAATGAAGTCTAATAGTCTTGTGTGGGGTGGGATGGAGTTGGGAGACAGGCTGATGGAAGCAGACAAAGATAATGGGGTGAATACAACAGATGGAGCCAGGGCTGGTAGTGGTGTGCAAGATGAAGGTGGAGACAGTTGCTGGAAGCAAAAAGAGGATACTAAAGTTCTTAATGCTGGAATCTGATAAATAAGGTGAACATGGAGGAAAGATGAAGGATAGATAGAACCTGGTGGGGGAAGGGGTCTGATGAATGAAAAGTGCAGGTGGATGGAAGCAGGAGGAGGTAAAAATGGGTAATTTGGGGCAGGAAGTGTTCTAAATTAGATGGCGGATATTATCACGATCTTATATGATGTAAACTTTGTTTTGTAGTAGCAGTACAGTGCAAAGACATAACATTACTATAAATTACAAATTATATAAATAGTACAATAAACAATAAAATGGTAGTGTTTATGGACCATTCAGAAATCTGAGGATTGAAGAGAAGCTGTTCCTAAATTGTTGAATAAGGGCCTTCAGGCTCCTGTACCACCACGCTGGTAGTGATGAGAAGAGGGCATACCCTAGATGGAGAGGGTCCTTAATGATAGCAGTTTTGCAACAACCACCTTACACTCAGCATAAGTAAGACTAAAGAATTCATTGTGGACTTCAAGAAGGGGAAGTGGAGGGAACACCAGTACTCATTGAGAGCTCTGCAGTGGAAAGGGTGAGCAGTTTCAAGTTCCTGTGTGTCCACATTTCTGAAGAACAATCCTGGGCCCAACATATTGATACAGTTATGAAGAAGGCACATCAGCAGCTATATTTCATTAGAAATTGGAGAAGATTTGATATGTCACTAACGATGTAAAGAGGAGAACCTTTTGACTGGCTGCATCACCATCTGGTATGAAGGGGCCAATGCACAACATCAGAAAAGGCTGCAGACGGTTGTAAACTCGGCTAGCTTCATCATGGACACTAGCCTCCACAGCATTGAGGACATCTTCTAAAGGCGATGTCTCATCATTTAAGGACTCCGCCACCCAGGACATACCCTCTTCGCATGACTCCATCAGAGAGGAGGTACAGGAGCCTGAAGGTGCACACACGCAATGTTTTAGGAACAGCTTCTTCCCCTTCGCCATCAGATTTCTGAATGGACAATGATCCCGTGAACACACTACTTTACTACTTTGTTCTCTGTTTTGCACTATGTTTACAATATATTGTATGTATTGCACTGTTCTGCCACAAAACAATGAACTTCACAACATACTGTATGTCAATAATAATAAATCTGATTATGATGGAAGCCATCTTCCTGAAGCACTGTCTCTTGAAAATATCCTTGATGGTGAGGAGTGTTGTGCCCCTGATGGAGCTGGCTGAGTCTATAGCCATCTGCAGCCTCTTGTGACCCTGTGCGTTGAATACTCCATACCAAGCTGTGATGCAACCAATCAGAATGCCCTTCACCAAGCATCTACAGAAATTTGTAAGTCTTTGGTGACGTACCAAATCTCCTGAAACTCCTAATGAAGTAGGGCCTCTGTTGCACATTCTTCGTGGTTATATCAATGTGCTGGGCCCAGGGTAGATCCTCCAAGATGTTGCCATACAAGAACTTACAGCTGCTCATCCTTTCCTCTGTTGACTCCTCAATGAGGATTGATGTGTGTTATTCGGACTTCCCCTTCATGAAATCCAGAATCAATTCCTTGGTCTTGTTGACGTTGAGTGCAAGTTTGTTGTTGTGGCAGCACTCAACCATCACAATCTATCTCAGTCCTATAAGCTTCCTCATCACTATTAGAGATTTTACCAACAACAGCTGTGTCATCTGTGAATTTATAGGTGGTGTTTGACAAGAAGTGGATTGGGAGAGAGGGGAACCTGGGAGATGAGCAGGAAACATTTCAAACCTAAGGTTTGGAAGTGAACCTTTCAACAGTTGTAGAATGAATAGCTTTTGCATTCTGTCAAAGTAAAGGTTATTGTCATACGCACAAGTACATATGCAACAAGAAACTTGCTTGCAGTAGCATTACAGGCACATGCCATCATAAAGCAGCAATCACGAGAAAAACAAATTCAAAATAAATTATACACAATTTTTACAAGAAGTAGCAAAATTAGTGCAAAATGATCAAAGTAGTTAGTGGTGCTAAACTAGTGATTAGGGTTGTGCCACTTGGTTCAATATCAGAATGGATGAAGGGAAGTAGCTCTTCCTGAATGTGATGGTGTGAGTCCTCAGGCTTCTGTGCCTTCTAACTCCTGGTAGCTGAAGGTGCAAGGCCATGATGGTTGGGATCTTTGATGCATGTTGACTTCTTGAGCAGCGCCAACTGCAGATACTGCTGATGGTGATGAATCAGCATAATCTTTCCAAGAACTGGAAAAACATTAGATTTCTCTATTTTAATTCGCTCGGTATCCAAAGAGATCCTTATCCTTAAAATGGACAATCTAGCAAAAGAGCAGTGCCTCTAGTCTTGTATCGGGTGCCAACAATAGATGCTGCCTGCTTATATCAAATAAGCGTGTCTTGGATGTCTGAGTGATTGTTGCTCCTTCAACGTGTATAACAATGCTCACAAACTTGTGTGCATTTATCTGTAAGTACCATATCATCGGAATAAAGCCCAATGAATTAACTTTTGAGGGAAGAAAAGTGAAAGATAGGAATGGATCGAGAGAAAAGCAGCTTATATTTGGGGATGGTAACAAGACAGTATGATACTGAGAAACTAGTTGACAGTAAGTAATGAGAAGATGAGAGAACAAGGAGCTGAGAGTATATGTGTGTCCACTCGCCCCAAAGGTAGCAAAGCGTTTAGGTAAGATGATAGGAATGAGTTTGGGGTACTTCCTTTCTTAGTTAAGACTTAGAATACAAGCTAGAACTGTATAAGATGATTGGGTTATGGTAGAATTTCTCTCCGGCATCATGGCCCAAAATATAGAGGAGGAATATGAAAGTATTTTCAATATCAACTTAATATCTGCTTTGATTTGGAGAATAAACAAATATTTGTTTTGGAGAAAATCAGGACCAAAGAGGGAGAAAACCTTACAGATTTGAGCCAAAACAGAAAGATGCAGAAACACAGTCAGTTTTTCAGGACAATGTCAACCGTTTCCTTCAGATAACTAATAGAAGTGACTTGATAATTACTTATTATCTGATGTTTTTGTTGTATTTATTTTAGAAGAGATTAAATTATCATGTTCAAACTAAGCTACTTTATTCAGTTAAATATTAAGGGGAAAGTAATTTCAACTATTTGTTAAGTTTTTAAGCTACGTGACAGAAATGGATTTATTTGCTATTATGATTTATTTTTGAATTCTGATGTGTCATTCTGCACTGGTCATCTTTGGGGGTGAGGAAGGAGGCCCAATATTGGTTGTGTGATGACAGTTGGAGGTGTAGTATTGATGTGTAATATGGTGTTGAAGTGTTATAGTATTGAAGTGTTTGAGTTTGTAATTTAATAGTTTTTAAAAATTCTTTGGCAAAAGATTACTGCAAATTCTATTAAAAGTTTTTTTTTCTATTTCTGATTCAAAGCATTTATAAGCCAATATTTCTTTCCTTGTAGTTGTGGGTGAAGATCGTTGATGGAGAGCTCCAGGATACAACCCGTTCTGATCTTTTTGAATATATTGTTGATTTTCTAAGCTTCTGCTCTAATCACGAACTGGTATGGAAGTATGCTGACTGGGCCTTACAAAGAATTGAAGAGGTTTGGTTTTCATTTCATTGATATAAATAATAAATAAGTTGATCTTGTTTTAACGTTTCTTAATAGAGCTGCAGAGTTTACAGGAAAATGTCAGCAGATCCTTGCTCATCTGCAGACATTTCCCTAAAGGATATCTATGGCTTTTTCCCACCATTTGTGATGGGGCATTTCCTCAAAAAAACCTAAGCTAATAACTCAATTGATTTGAATGAAGAATAGCTCCAATGTACTAAGTACTGATATTTGCATGCATTTAAATATTTTCTGTATGTGTCTCTCTCTGAGATTTTACTTTTCTAATAGCTAGAGTAAATTTTTAATTTTATTCAAGTGTCAGAAATATTCAATATTTTTGAGAGTGTTGATTGGCTACGCTAGAATTGATGTTGTTTGACTACCAAAGTGTCCTTAAAGCTGCTTTTGCGGACATTTTTTTTGGCTACGCTAGATAACACTGCGGAAGCCTGTGAAGGCCTCGCCTTCTCTTTAAGCCCTGTGCCGGTAAGTGAATTTTTTTTTCTGTAGTCCATTAAAAAACATGGTGGCCTCACAGCTAAGTGCAAATTGTGGGCTATGGCTTTTGTATTCTTGTGGCATCTGAAATATTTTTTGCTTAATATAGATAAATAAGAATTTTTTAAATTTAAAAAAATGTATTTGTTTAGTATGTCCTTTATATCTACAGGATTAATTAATAAACTTTTTAAAAATTACCTGAGTTCATTCACACGAGTTAATGTTTAACTTGTGTTACAGTAAGTTAATTATCAAGAACAGCAGCAGTACGTTATGGAAAATGGTGCAAGAGCTAAATACACCATGAAATGTTTGATACATATTTTTTGAAAACCTGAACAACTGAAGCAGTAGTTTTTATGGTTTGTGGATTATGCCATGGAGCAAGGATTTAAAGAAAAATGAAAATTTTGAAATGAAGCACCAATTGCATTGAGAATTATCACAACTTTTTTTTAGCATACAATGTTTAAAAACACCATAACTCCCTTAACTGCACAAGTTACAGATTGCTTATATTTGAATTGTATTCCATTCACTGTAACTGTTGTTTTTTGAGTCCATTTTTAAGAGTGATGGATGGTTAAAGTAAGTGCATGGAACTTAAATGAAGATATTGATTTGTATGATTATTGCAAAATTTTCAAATATTCCTTTTTAAAAACAGTAGAAATGCTGTTAGGAGAAAGGTCATGATATGGTAAATTAAAAATCGCCAGTAATACGGTTGTCATTTTGCTGTTTCTGGTAAGGTTGGTGTCCGGATTTTCACAAGGCGACCAGTTGATGAAAACCAGACAACCTCTATGAATCCAGATGACATTGTCAACTATCTTCACAAGTATAAGAAAGCTATTGTTGTGTATTTGGAACACTTAGTATTTGAAAGAAAGATTCAGGTAAAAATTCATCAAATCAACAAATGTGAAAATGCAGTTTATGTTCTAAAATACCTATTCTGATATTTAGTTTATAATTATTAGGTGCACTTTCATGGAAAATACCAGATTAAAATATATTTCATGTAGTTTTGCATGACCAACTGAAACACCTAAGCTACTCAAATACTTTATATCAATGTAAAAATTTGATTATAAGAAGCTGAATAGCACCTCTATTTCATTGTGCTGAATTGAAGAGTTGTTTTGAAGAAACCTCTGGGGAAAACAGCACTCATTTTGAAACGAAATAACTATCAGTTACCTTCTCTCATTGATGTTTTTTCTTCCCAGGAATGGAGTTGATCCTTCTAAGTTTATGCATACTGAGAAGTATTGGTGTGTTGATCTTTTATCCCCTTTTGTTTTCAGTTATCCTCACCTCCCACCCTGATATTTCATCTGAGAATCCATTTATTGAGTTTATGTTCGTTGCCTTCACTGAATGTTTAATTTGCTACATACGCGTCTGAAGTAATTTCTGATGAAGCTTGATTTAGAACATGTTGTTGTGTTCTGTTGCATTGGTTTTACCCTGGAGCTAGTTTATTATCTCAAGTATGTTGGTGCCATCATAACATAGTGTAGATGCTATTACAGCTTGGGGCGCTTTGGAGTTCAATTCCGGCGTCATACTGTGCTGTTGTCCGTGTGGAATATGTGGGTTTACCTTGGTGCTCTGGTTTCCTTCCACAGTCCAAAGACATACGAGGTAGGTGAATTGGTCATTGTAAATTGTCCTGTGATTAGGCTAGGCTTAATTGGGGGTGCTGGGGTGGCTCGGCTCGAAGGTCCAGAATAGCCTATTCTGTGCTGTATCACTAGGTTTAAGTATAAATGTTTAAATAGTGGATTCCTGTTAATTGAGCCGTTGGTTAATCAGAGTAGCTGCTTATTTGGGAACAAAAACCAGAGAAAATAGTTGAGCTTCCCTTTGTTTATTTGGGACACTATGCCTTTTATTTGGGACTGGAGACAGTTGCCATACAGTTTCTAACTAACGTGAGTTGAGTGCACTTGTGCGGCTGTTAGACACTACACTGTGCTTAGAGCAAACAGTTTTTAAGTGGCATCGGTTGTGTGTTTCTCTGTTCAAAAAGCAGTAAATTTTGTCACTGATAGTTACCAAGAAATAAGAGGTAAGACAATTCAGAACTGATTTGCTCACCATGGTTTCAAGCATTCAGGCTTGGCAATGCCAGAAGTGGACAGGAGTGAAAATGATTTCACATCTTCAAGTTACGAAGAATTTGAATATATCAACAATAATCTTGAATGTTACAATGAAAATTAAAATTTGGAGGATGTAATCATCAAAAGCATTGTATGAAGTCAGTTCATTATCTGCAATAGGTGTCTGCTGATTTTATTCATTTATATTTAATCAAAAGAATATGGCAGCATACACCGGATGAATTTCTCTATCAGGAACAATTACACTTTTATGATACTGTAAAGTTATTGTTAGTTTTCTACTTTGTTTGGTATTTCATTTAAATACATAATTTATTACTTAGTTGAATTGTAGTTTATCTTTTTATGCCTTCCTAACTATTTCCTTGATACTGGCTAATTGAGGCAGCTGTTTAGTTGGGCCAAAATGATCCTTGTGTATCCCAATTAACTGGAATCCACTGTATTTGTGTAACGTGTGCTGTAATTTTGAAATTTACATTTTGTATTCAACAGTCTGTTTTGCTGGGTATGCTGTTTCTCCCCCAATTCAAATTGATGTTCAGATATACAATTGTCCCTAAATGTAAAGGACCAGAAAAGCCTATTGACTTCTCTCAAAATTATGTAGCAGAACAATGTTATCTGTTACCTTTAGTGATTTATCCTTGCTCTGTTTGCATCTACAGAAGGAGAAATACCACACACATTTGGCTATATTATACCTGGATAAAGTACTAGAATTGCACTCCCAGGGAGAAAATGTTTCAGAAGAACTATCTTCAGCACGTTGTACTCTGAAAAACTTACTACAGCACTCAAATCTTTATAGAGTTCATCTTTTGCTAGGTAAAATGTTGACATTTTTCTATTTGTTATGCTCAATGGTGTTATAAGCATATAAAGATCACCTTTATTTGTCACGTGTTCATTGAAACATAGTGAAATGCGTTATTACAACCAACACAGTCTGAGGATTGTGCTGGAGGCAGCCTACAAGTGTTGCCACGCTTTTAGTGTCAACATAACATGTCCATACTAAGCATTACTAACCCATATGCCATTGGAATATGGGGGAAAACTGGAGCACTTGGAGGAAACCCACACAGTAATGGAGAGAACGTACAAACTATTTACAGACAGCGGCAGGAATTGAACCCCGTTTGTTGGTGCTGTGAAGTGATACGCTACCCTACCGCCCATCTCTAGGCTACGCCTGCACTAAAGAGTTGAACAGTATTTGCAATGTATCTCATTTTGGTTTGATGCATGCATTGGTATATAATTAGATTTTTGTAACTGGCTTTAGCATGAAAGGTTGAACTTTGGTTTTTCAAAGTAACTGTTGAAACCAACTGTATTGAAACTTCAGTAATCTGGTACAGTCATGATTTCATTGGTCTCTGACCTAGCAGGTTATTCAGGCAGTTGGATGTTATTAATAAGTCAATGCATTAGTGTTTTTTTTAGATATTATACACTTATAGTAACTTCTCCAGGGAAAAATAGTGAGTCTTGGGAGAAGCCTAGGACTGGGGTCCCTTTGAGGATTTGAGAGAGCAGGGGAATGACAGCTGGCAAGATAGATGCTGAACCATTAGGATTTCCAAAGTTAAATAGTGATCATCCACAAAAAATGTTTGCAGTGTCCTGCTGCCACAAAAAAACAAACTTTATGACATATACAGTGACATTAAACGTGATTCTGAAAAATAGGAACTTAACATTTAAAAAAAAAAATAGAAATGAGTGTTTTCCTTTATCTCTACATTACAGGTAAAATTAGGGAGACAGATCTCTACATGGAACGTGCAATATTACATGGAAAACTGGAAGAACATGAAAAAGCTCTCAAGATCCTGGTTCACAAGTTAAAAGATTTCCAAGCTGCTGAGGACTATTGTTTGTGGAATTCCAATGGCGAGGATCCTTTACGGAGGCAGAGGCTCTTCCACATGTTATTAACCCTTTATTTGCACCCAGATGACACCAGTGATGAGCTGGTAATGGCTGGTGTGGACCTTCTGAATAAACATGCTGTTCATTTTGATGCAGTTCGAGTTCTGCAGCTGATCCCAGAAGAGTGGTCATTGCAACTGCTTTCACCATTCTTAACCAAAGCAATGAGAAGAAGCTTTCATTCTAAGTGCACAGCAGAACTTTCATCCAACTTAGCGAAGTCTGAAAACTTAATTTTTAAACACACAAAGGTGAGTAGATTTTTGGAGAAGTAAGCATTGCACTTACCAAAGTTATTTTCAACAAGTGGGTTGGATAGATCTTTCAAGAAGTCAAATATATAGTTATTTTACATTTATTGTGCATTATTAATTTAGGAACCTGGATTCTGATGCAATCTTTTATTTAATCGTGGATTTATTCTAAACAGTTGTATGATTAAATGAAACGGAAACCTCTAGGTTTCCAAAATTTCCATTTGTGTTGATGTGCTTCTGTAATTTGTATCCTCCTTTTCACCTTGTTCACATCTATGGCTCAAGCCAGCAGGTTGAGAATCGTTGTTCATCCCTTCACCTCTCTTTAGAATAACTTATTTGCTATGAATGCAATCTTTGGCATGCACCATCTTATTTTAATATTTCTGATTCACTGTTTCTTAATAGATAGATGCTTAGATATTAAGAGAATAAAAAATCTAGGAATAGTGCATGGAAGGTACTGAGAAGAAAGATCAGCCATGTTCTGATTGAATGGTGGAATACAAGGAGTTGAAATACCCTGCTCCCACTTGTATTGTTCATGTTCTTTGCACATCTAATTGAAATGCCTGATGGCCTCAGTAAAAACTTGGTTTCTAGATGAAGACATCTTGTCCTTTATTGAATTCTACTATTCTCATTTCTATCAACGACATGTTCACTTCAAATCAATCTCTCATCCCTTACTCCAGTGTGCTTTCTTTCCCTTTAAACATTTCGCTTGACATTCACTTAGTAATTTTGTTCCCTTCTGTCATCAACACAGAATTTTATTTGGATCAGATCTATTATGCAGCTGCCTTGGGTTGCCAGGCCATGTGAAAAGTCTAATTCTATTTGCTGTATCACATGTTGTTATTTATATTTTTTCAATGGAAGTTTAAGATCTTGTGTAGCAAACTGAACTTTTTAAAAAATTTCTCATCCTTTCAGGTAAAATCAAGAGGAAACAGTATTAAACTTTCAGATAAAAAAATTTGCCAAGTATGTTGCAGCTCTTTCACAGAACCAATGTTTGTGCGATACCCAGATGGGAGTCTTGTTCATATCCGCTGTGCTACAAAGCCCCATAGTTCGCCTGCCACTGACCAGAACTTTGCCCGTCATAAAAATCAATCCTGAAGTATTGGCTGCAGTTGCTTTGATCAATCATTACAGAGTTACTGCAGATCAGAGTAAGGAAGAGGACCATGCTGCTAATTAGAAGGAAGTGTTTGTTACTGGTCTGCATCTGCTACCTTATTTTTAACTGACAGCACAGATATGAGTAGTCGATGCAGCCAAGCATTATCTGAACTGTTATTTCCCCCCATTTTTGAGGATTATCGATTGCCCGGTATTGTGCAACATGGAGAGAACAAGTTGATCTTTTGAAAACTTTAAATCTAACTGTATCAGGACTAAGGCTTTGGTTCTGTGTTTCCTGACTGTTTAGGAACATTGTTCTGTGTGCAAGTACACTACTTCTGGAATTGACTATCCACTGGTTAAGTGTAGGCTTTTCCTTCTTGTCAAAGAACTCCAGCTTTGGATCATTTGAACATCCGTAATGTGTCCAGTAATTGTCATAGAATAACCAGTTAAAGATGAATCAAAGTTGTACACGTCACACGATTGACTTTGGACCAGTACGTCCATAATGAGACTGCTATGAGCAATTCACAAGGTAATGGTGCATTGCCCTTGGTATCAGAACTTGCTGACCAGCTGGTGTACAGAACGAATGAGTAAGCATCTAATTTTAATTCTACAGTTTTTAAATGAAACCTTTTCCATCAGGTGAGAGTGGAATAGGAGGGCCACCAATAAGACAGGACAAAAGAGGAAGAGAAAAGATTCAAGACTGATTATCTGATCTCCAAGGTGCTGAATTTGTGAAAACTATATACTGCATACATGTAATTTCCACAAAATTTTAAAGGGAAAAGGGTTGGAAGGAAACTAATTAGATATTATTTCAATTATATCTAGAATTTGAAAACCATGTTTTCAACTGCTTTATTGAAAATGCCAATCAAATAAATGGGCTACAGCTGTAACAGGACTCTTCTTAAGTAATATATCTGAACTTCCTGGGGTGTAGAACAAAGGTCCTTCTGATGTGCTGAAGAAATTAATTACCTTTTTAATCTATAGCCATATATCTAACCATGGTGCAATTAATTTATTGATACTGTGATAAAGCTTTTCTCTTGGCAGTGGCTATATTTGGCTTTGGTTATCTTCCAATCTGTACTGAACATGCCTCCATCCATAATACTAAACATATTTTGCAAACTTGATTTGCATGTGTCGTTAGGAGGTCCATATCGCTAAACGTCAAAGGATTTAATGAACATTGGATTGGTCCTGTTGCAGTTCAATTGCATCCATTACATGTAGTAATGGATTAAATCATCCTGGATATCTTAAGTATCTAAGTGAAAAATAAACCAAGGAATGCTCTTTACAACATTGCTTTCATATCTTAATTATTTTTGCTTTAATAAATCTTTCACTCTTTTCTCTGAGGTTACGTTTCATTTGATATCATTTATGTTACTATTTAAATAATATCAAGTACAATTTAAATGTGTTCTAAAGTTACCAAGCCCATTTTTGTTTAAGATACATAATATTACGGACATTTGGATGATCAGGTTAGCAATTTGTAAATTGTACTACATTGTACTAATTTTTTAAAATAGACACATTTTTGAATTCTGCAGGAAGCAAGTAACCAAGTCTTAAAACTTACAGTACACTTAATGCAATGAAATGTGGAAAACTGAACCAAAGTGCATGTTTACTATTTAATCACAGATATGCACTTGTTTCTGTGGTTTTGTACAGTGTATATGCAGTAGTGCTGGTAACAATATTGTACATTATGGATAAGATTTAAACTTGTGGCATTTAATGGAAACATTTTAGATTTTGCAAATTGCCTAATGCAGTGAAGTATTTCTACTTTAATTGTTGTATCTAACTGCCCCGCTTACATTAAAGTTTGCACTGTAAGTATTGAGAGAAATGTTTAATTGTATAAATGTACATATGACAATTTTAATAAATTCCTTCACTGAGAAAGTAGAATTAATTTGTATGAGAATTTTAAAATTGGGCTTTGGTGAAGCAGGAAGGGAAGAAGCACAGAAATCGGTGACTAGGACATGGTGCAGCAAGTGGTACTGGCAGCAGAGTTTTACATAATCTTGGATCAACATTGTATCCAGAAATAATTTTAAAATGTTATTTGACAAGTGCTGAAATAAATTTTATATTAATTGTATGCAGTGGATTTATCTGGTTAATGTTTTTTTTGAATGTCTTTGATTCAAGGATATTGTATTCTTATTTATCATGCAGGTGATAATTTTTTGCAACAATGGTACAGTGTTTTACCATTGTCTTAAATATGTGCTCTCCTATGAGGAAACATTTTCTTCCACGCACACTTTTCTTCCATCCTTTTCCAACCCATTAGGAGCTTGAACATTTCAATCCAGTTCACTCCCACTCTTCTAAACTCTAGAAAATATAAGCTGGCTGATCTATCCTTGTAACACAACCTATCGATTCCATTTGTTAGTCTGCGCACATTTCCAGATCTAATTCTTGTGTATTAATATCATCCAAAAAATGCAAGATGTACTTTCACTATCTTAGCCCTTTAAAAAAAAAGAAATGCATCAGGACACAGACTTGTTATCCTGCAGCTCCAACAGTTTGCTCCATATCGTTCTGCTCATATTGTAATCAACAACGATGGAGTTTCTCCCTCCCTTCTACTTCTCAATTCAGAGCCATTTCAGCGATGTTGCCTGTTCCCTTTATAGTAACGACTTACAAAAGCCAGTTTAATTCATCTGATATCTCTTAATTTTCCATTATTAATCTTCCAAATTCAATTTCTATAAAATGAATGCTCATTTAATTAACTCTTTGAAATACTATGGAAAACTTAATATGTATCTTCATATTTTTGCCTGCTTTATTTCATACTCCAGGATTTCCCTCTTTTAATTTAATCACTTACTTTTTTAATATTCTGTTCATCCTCTAACCTGCTATTGACCTTTATGCAATTAAACACTTCATTGAATTTTTAAATATTTAACTTAGTTAGTTAACCAAGGATAAGGAGTCCTGCCCTTGGAATTTTCAGTCTCGTTGCACTATATCCTGAGTATTCTGAAAGATCCTCTTAAATATCTGCCATGTCATCTAGAGCAATCACTGGATCTCCTTTGGCAATTCAGGCTTTCATGGTGTGAGAATTAACCCTAAGTTTAAAATAGCAGAACTCCACCATGGACAAACCCAAACCTGGCTGCGTAAGGGGGAGGGTTGGGCATGGAGCTAGCAACATCATCTCGTAAAAATAAAACAGCGTTACAGAAGCTAGGAGAGGAAGGATCTTTGCCAGATGACACCAAGAAGATGGGCTACACCTGGGGACAACTCGAAAGGCCCTGGCAAGATGCTGTCAGGGGTGATGGGCCTAAGTAAGTTAGTTAAAATAGCAGTGTTGGACTCATTCTTCCCTCACTTAAATTGAATCATTTTGATTGCAGCTATCTAGGTGTATATTCTAAATGAGGTTGTTAATTAACCTTTTCAAATTGACTCAAGTTGGCTTCAGAACGTGCTGTACTAAAAGCTACCCCAAAAACATCGTGCTGTTCACCAAGACGACATTATTACTGAACCTTTCTGATAAGCTCCCATTATTTCTTCCTTTGTACTCTATGCTGTAGTTGCTATTAGGGAAGCTGAACAGCACTCCACAAATAACTTCTCACCTTTTTTCTTATCTCCACCTAAACCACCTTTACATTCTATTTCCTGAACTTGCATGATCTTTATTGTACACAGGTCATCAGTAATTGACACAGTCCCTCCTCCATCTTTGTGTCACTTCTTGATCTTCCTAAATGTAATCTACCCTTCAGTATTCGAATCAGAATCATGCTTAATATCACTGACGTGTGTATGTTGTCACATTTGTTTTGTGACAGCAGTACAGTGCAATACATAGAAATAATATTAACAATAAGAATCTATATTAAAAAATAAGTAATGTCAAAAAAGAGCAAATATAGTGACGTAATATTGACTGTTCAGAAATCTGATGGAGAGGAAAAATCTGTTCCTAAAATGCTGAGTGTGCATCTTCAGGCTCTTATACCTTCTCTCTAATGGTAGAAGAAAAGTGCATGTCCAGGGCTAGGGGTCCTTGATGGATACCACCCTTTTGAGGGATCACCTTTTGAAGATGTCCTCAATGCTGGGGAAGCTAGTGCCACGATGCAGCAGGCTGAGTTTGCAACCCTCATTTACCAATCCTATATAGTTGCCCCTCAATACCAGATATGAGTCAACCAGTTAGAATGCTGCTAATGTGCTTTCTTTGTAATTGCATCAGTATGTTGGGCCCAGGATAGAGCCTCAGAGATATTCCAACTAGGAACTTGAAACTTCTCACCCTTTCCACTGCTGATCTCTCAATGAGCTGATTCCCACTCGATGTCATTGCGTGGCCTTGGTTTTATCATGGGCATTGGAACATAATTATTTCTATTTGATTATGTGCATTCAGATACAGAAAAAGATATTAACTGAAATTTGCCTTGGTCCATTTAAAAGTTGTAACTTCACCGTATAGCTTCAAGATTAAATGGACTGCTGTTATTAGAAATTAACTATGTTCATTCTCAGCATTTTTGTTACATCGTTTTTACCTTGTAAGCAAACCAGTAGCTAGATGGGTGTTGTATAAGTATACAAAAGTATGGTGAAAAAATCTGTCTATTTGTTTATTGTGACCAAAATTTCAGTGGGTGATGTGGGAAATTAACAGTTCATTTTTGAAATAAGTTCATTTAATAAGTTCTGAAATTTGCTCATAAGGTCCGGCTGAGATATTGATGCTATACCTCCTAACTATTGGGTTGACATTAGGAATTTTGACTACTCAAGCAGACTGCACACTGGACAATTCTGTGGCAGTCTTAAGAATAAAGGAAGCATTTTGTTGTTAATCCCCGTCTACCAGAACTAGATGGTCTATTAATGAGAAAACATGTTTCTTTTGTATACCAAATTTGAATCATAACCCCATAAGAAGCCCACACACTGCTGGAAGAAGTCAGCAAGTCGCTCAGCAACTGGGAAAGTTTTTTTTTAAGTATCCCACCTCCTAATTTGGCACATTGGTCTTCAATATCAATTTAAATAGGCAGGCAGCCCAGCCTTTTACTGCATAATGCCAGCTTCCAGAGAGAACTGACATGAGGGGTTGATCAGTTATGATATTGAATAATCGCAGACTCTGAGACCTGCTGGCCTATTTCTTCTACTACTCCTATTGTGCTCTTGAGCCTGAAAGGGTTAAAAAATGTAGATTAAAAATAAAGATAAGGAAAAGCATAGTTCACACTATGTGAGAGAAAACAAATGAAAGCACTTTAAAATGCCATTGATGCAACATCTTCATGTGGTTTAATTTAAACTATGCTTGCCTGAGCCTTGCAGAGCTAATGTCCTGCCATGATACATTGGTTCAAACATTCTCAAGTGATGAGCCTCATGGCATATTCTGTAGGAAAGATGTTTCCCCACACCTTTCAACATCACAAGGTGGAAGGCACTAGTCTGAATGGTAAAGCATTTGATGTATCTCATTAATGAAATTTGAAAACTGGAAATGCAAGAGCAATACAATGGAGACAGGTGAAGTAAAGTCAAGTTGGGTTGAGAAATAGAAATAAAGATTAGATAAAATAAAAATAAAAATCTCTTAAAACAATTTACTATCTCTGATGTAAGACGCTCCAGTTTCAATTCATCCCTTTCTGGGACAATCTGGGTGTCAGGACAGGAAAATAAACCTTTAAAAGGATATTCAATACAGTTTGCAGCAAGTTGAAGTGATAGTATACAAAGGCAGAAATTCTTTGAAACAAAAGCAGAAATGTAGTCCTGGATGTCACTTAGCATTGCTACAAAAGGAGGCAGCTGCATGAAGAAAATCATTACGAGTCAATCATTCAAGAAAGGAGCTGCTAACATTTTTCCTTCTGCCACCCCCCACCCCTCATTATTCCTCTAAAGTGTCCATGAGCTTACTGAGTAACATTTAGTTTCACCATTTTTCCAGGTATTATCTCAGAGAGGCAATGGATACTGTACATTCATCATCAGCTTCTGCAGACTGCTTTGATTCTGTTCATGTCTGATATTTCTGTCTTTTCCAGTGATCAGAGCCTACCCAGTCACTGGGTGCCTTGCACGTGCATCTCACCAACAGTTCAGACTGGATGTTTAGGCAGCTGTTTACTATCTTTTGTCATACTGCTTGGCTGTACTCACTTGGATCAGGGACTTACCCAAAATAGTTTCCTTAAACTCACTGCATAACTGTCCTGAAGAACTTGTATCTCTCATAGCAGTTGCAGCAGGTTGTGATGTGTAACATGCTGGGATATGGCCTATTCCTGGCTCTCGCCAGTTAATTGTATCTCGTTTTGAGAAAGCATTGCCGGATTGGGAAATATATTTTGGTATCAATGGAGATAATGTGCTCTATATACAGTATTTCCTTTCTGCAATGCGAGCAAAGGTGAAAATGAATGAGGGCAAAATAGTTATTTGGAAGATAAATTTGATCTTCAACACTCTTTTCTATATTCCCCTTGAACAGGATCTTCACCAGCTCCTGAAGTTACATCAGATGTAGTTGTCAATTGTTCATACTGACCCTTCCCTTGAATAACTCTGTCACTTGAATGCTACCACATGATAGTCAGCCAGGCATCCAGTATCTTCAGAAAAGGACCAAGGCAGTGTGCTTCAAGTCCTGGCTTTGTATAATACTGGGAGCACACTTCTGCACTTTTTCTATCATCATACAATGCCCTCCTGTGCTGTTTAAACACATTTCAAGTTTAGGTGTTGCCCATGACATACTCCCAAAATGCTACAAACCACAAGATTATTTCAGTATTTATGAATTTATACAAAGCCTAGACATTAATTTTTGGGAACTGTGATTTAATGTTTTCTTATTTGTTTCCAGGTGCTCTCGATCTTAAATGTTCTGTGGATTCTCTCCACTACTTCCACTCGGGAAACCATGGCCTCTGCTTTTAATAGGAGGCAGCATTTCCCACAAAGGGATTTATACTTCCTCCTTTCCATCATCTCCTAAGTATCTGCATTGTAGTTGCCAATGAAAGGGGAGAGTTTTCTAACAATTGTGTGTTTGAAGGGGTAATGGGACAGAAAGAGGTGCAGTTCATGACTGAAAATCAGCTCTAAGACTAGTACTAACACCAAGCATCAGCAAAAGATGTGGGTCATCTAAGTTTGGTTTTCTAGCATCCACATGATTATAGGTTGTTTCAAAGGCTTTACCCCAAAGACAGAATTAATTAAAATTAAAGGTTGGCCGCTCTTTTAAGGGGATTGCTGAAGGAGAGGAACTGGCAATCTAAAACAAGAGAAAATCTGCAGATGCTGGAAATCCAAGCAACACACACAAAATGCTGGAGGAACTCAGCAAGCCAGGCAGCATTTATGGAAAAAAAGTACAGTTGATGATTCAGGCCGATATCCTTCAACAGGACTGGCAATCTAACCATCAGAGATACAAAGATGCTTACATTCTGATAGTGAGTCCCTCAGGGAGTCTGTGTGCTAGGACATGACCAAGAGCCATTTCATTATCTTTGATAAAATGGAATTGAATTTTTAAGATGTTACCATATTGGCTAATGATGAAAAGTTTTGGAACATTATGATATAGAAGCTACATTAAAGTGACCAAACTGGACTAATATGATAGATGTTCGAGTTTCTTGCAATTATATTGCTGTACCTCTTACAAAGTAATTAAATAATACTATAGTTTAAGATCAATATGCAAGTTTATAAAGGATTTAAAATAATCTGAGCAACCCACACATTGCTGGAGGAACTCAGCAGGCCAAGCAGCATCTATGGAAAAGTGTAAACAGTCGATGTTTTGGACTAAGACCCTTCATCAGGACTAGAAAGAAAGAGGAGACTTTTTTTAAAATCCCAGTCCCAATGAAGTGTCTTGGCCTGAAATGCCGACTGTTTATTAATTTCCAAAGATGCTGCCTGACCTGCTGAGTTCCTCCAGCATTTTGTGCTATTTGCTTGGGATTTCCAGCATTTTACAGATTTCTTCTGTTTTTAAACTAATCAAACACAGTTTGTTTTATAAAGAGTCCATGGGCCAGACATGAAAAAAAATTACAATTTAGCATTAACATGAGAGGTTTAATTAGACATTGTTAGCTTTATCAGTTTGGCACAACTGAGTGGGTTGAAAGCCTGTGTCCTGTGTTCTATGATCTAACATGTTAAATCATATTCTTCCACAAATGGCCCACAGATTCTCTTCCCTATTGTTGCTTTTAAATATTAATCCTATTCCTAACTGTCAACTGGCTCCATGTTATAAAAGCTTCCTGTTTTCATTACCAATAATTTATAAGTATAAATAATCATGTGCTTTGAGATGCCGATACACAATGTTATTTTACCACAACTACTCAATGTAAAATCCTGAAAAACTCATATCTATTTCATGAAAATACTTTCAAAAATCTTTCATGATGGTACTAATGGAGTTAAACCAGAACCAGAAGAGTCATTATATTTACATTAATTGTGAACACTGACAAACAGATAATCAGTATTAATAAATTACAATATAGTGGCAACCAATCCTCATAGGAGCAGGCTTTTATACAATAAATGTCAAGTGTATATAACAGGAAAATATTCTACTTTATCATATTTGCTAAAGACATATTGAAAAACGTTCTACTTTATACAGCTGACTGATGATCATTGCAAATATAAATTGTACTGGGACGGATTCTCCGTTTTGTCCGGCCTGGCAACTTTGGTAGGATTTTGAATGTTTTTGGCATGAGTTCAACACAGGATTCCCGGAATTTCTTGATGCGCCAACAATAGATGATGGGATTGAAGACTGACTTCAGGTAAGTTAGCCATAAGACCCAGATGCTAATGGTGTAGAAGGAGTGACTGTGATAGAAGTTCTTGCTGAAAACGGAAAGGAGACTGAAGACAGTGTATGGCAACCAGCAGAATGAAAAGCCAATGAAGAGGATTAAAATAGTTGTGAAAGCTCGTGTTTTGAAGCTCATGTCAATGTTTATTTGATGAGGTCGCTGTAAACCCATTAATCCGAGCTTGCTTACTTGATTCAAGCAGAGATTATCTGCATGGTTATGGATCCGCACTGCATTTCTTCGCACTGTGTTCAGAATGCAGAGGTAAGAGTACAGCATCACACTGAAAGGAATGAAAAAGATCGTCACCAGCAAGAGCAAGGCATAAACCCGGTCAGCACCCACCTCTGTGTATCCTAGGACACACTGGGGTGCCCGGGTAGGTACTTCCACTGCAGTCCAGCCAATCACCGATGGAAAGGAGATACAGAAGGAGATGGTCCATGAAATGACGATCATTATTTTGGCACGATAGGTATTTAGTTTGTCTTGTCGTCGCACAATGATTAAGTAACGGTCAACACTGATTATCAGAAGAATTGCCACACCTTCTAAGCCAAAGAACCAGTAAAACATAGCAGAAACCCGGCAAAAATAACCCCCAAAGATCCACTCAACTGTTAAAATGGTGACTGTGGTAAAAGGCATGCACATCAAAGATAGCATAATGTCAGAAAATGCAAGGGTGGCTAAGAGCAGGTTGATTGCCGAGCGCATTGCAGGCTTCTGGTACACGATTAAACACACTATTGCATTGCCAAGGAGACCAATTGCAATCATTGACATCATCACTATTGCAAGCATTATCCTTATGAAGATGGGAATATTTGTCTTGCTTGAATTCACAACTGGATTTGTCACATTTAAAAACTCAGGGATGCATCTCTCCAAGAGTGTTTTGTTGCATTCAATCATTGTAAAACTGTCGCTCATTCACTTCTAGGCTGTAATTGGAAGCTTTTATATCCATGCACTAACAATGATTTTAAATCTGGTATATATTCAAAATTCTAACAAAATAAATATTCTTTGCCATGGGATGCAATGGAGTGCAGGAAATCTTGATAACAATAATCTTCATTACATATTGTTGGCCACACCTTATATTCTGAAGTATACTTGATTGTCTAGGAGCAATAAACAAAAAGAGAATTAATGTTCTTAGTTTTATTATCAAGTTCACAATTAGCTGTTTTAAGTTCATAGTCTTTCAAAGTCTCAGCCACACCAGGGCTACAGAAAGCGGTAGATATAGCCCAGTCCATCACAAGCAAAGCCCTCTTGCCCCTTCTGTTAATTACAATTACAGGAAATACTATCAGAAGAAAGCAGCTTCCATCATCAAAAACCCCCACTCGCCTGGAGGCACAGAAGTCTTAGTTCCCACACCACCAAGTTTGGAACTAGCGTGGATAACTTCATTCACCAGTACACTGAACAGATTCTACAACCTCACTTTCAAGGACTCTTTACAACTCATGTTCTCAGTATTAGTTTTTTATTTGCACAGTTTGACTTCTTTTGCACATTTGTTGTTTTTCAGTCTTTGCCTATGGTATAGGTTTTTTTTCTTGTAAAATTCTATTTCTTCTTGTAAAAGCTTGCAAGAAAATGAATCTCAAAGTAGTATATGCATTGTGATGATAAATTTTCTTTGAACACACCCAGACATCCTATCATAACTTACACAACTAGACTACAATTCTCAGAGCAAAGCCTGAGGCTTGGATCAATGAGTAAGTTGCACCAAATAAGTTTAATACATTGTAAGTTGCATTAGTGATTATTTCCTAGTGAAATGGTACCCAGAGTGGAATTTGACTGGCTACTTTCATGTTAATACAGCTACATTGCAATGCTTATTTCCTCCTTTATCATCAAGAATTGGTGGAACATGGAACAATCTCTGTACAGTGAGTGGTAATTCCACAACAATGTCTCTAATTTTTTTTTACAGTTGCACAGACCAACTCTTCAGTGTGAAATTTTTACACTGCCTGAAAACTGCGAGGCACTTTAAATGTTTTTGTAATATGTATAAATATTTAGAATGAAAACTGAAAAATCACACGTGTCACTGGCAGCAGCCTGCCCGCCATCAAGGAGATATGTATGTGCAGAAAAGTGTCGGAAAAGGGTCAGTAACATCATGAAGGATCCCACCTAACCAGCTCATGGACTGTCTCCCTCCCTCCCATCAGGAAGGAGGCGATGTAGTATCCATGCCAGGATCACCAGACTCAAAATCAATTACTTTCCCCAAGCAGTAAGTTTGATCAACACCTCCACCTGCTAATTTCACCACATTATGTCAGTCACTTTATGTATAGTCTTGCCTCACTTCATTGGACATGCAATCAATCTATTAATAGGCATCCGTTAGTTTCGTGAGACCATGGGATTTGCGCCTTGGAAGGTTTCCAGGGCACAGGCCTGGGCAGGGATGTATGGGAGACCGGCAGTTGCCCAAGCTGCAAGCCTTCCCCTCTCCACACCACCGGTGTTGTCCAAGGGAAGGGCACTAGGACCCAAGCAGCTTGGCACCGGTGACGTCGCAGAGCGATGTGTTGTTAAGTGCCTTGCTCAAGGACACAAACACGCTGCCTCAGCTGAGGCTCGAACCAGTGACCTTCAGATTACTTGTCCAATGCCTTATCCACCAGGCCACGCACCAACACAATCTATGTATAGAAGCTATCTTATGTATTTATATGTATCATGTTTATTATCATTATTATTTTCTTTATCTTTTGTGGTTTTTTTGGTACTGCATTGGATCCCAGAGTAACAATTATTTCATTCTCCTTTACCCTTGTGTACAGGAAATGACACTAAACAACCTTGAGTCTTTATCTTGTTATATCGAGTAAGGCTGTGAGATTTCCTGCAGCACTACCCCATTCTCTGGGGAGTTTCAGTTCTGGTCCCCGCCACCCTACCTCTGCCAGTCTCTTCAACTGGCAGACTGACAAAGTACCTGATCTATGCTCTCTGCTCTTTAAGATAAAGGTGTTAGCCTGCTGATGTCAAATTATTCCTTTTGAAGGTTGTCATTACCAAACAGCATCCATTAATGATAAATGAATGACCCAGGAACCCTGTCTCCTCTCTTAGCGGTTCAAAGAACCTTCCAGTCCAAATGGCTTTTGATATAAAAGTAGAGCAAATTTTAGTTCACACAGATGGTGGTAAGAGGAATTCCTGCTGAATGATCTTAGCTGATAACAACAGGAGTCTATGCCTTTGGAAAGACTGATGGCAGCAGGCAAAATATTTGTATATGTTTGCACTGATTTATGATGTCTGAATAGCTGCTGACACATACTGTAAGGACTATCTGTAAATCAAGTTGCCACATAAAAACATTCATCCAGATATCCTAGTGATGAAAATGATGGAATTCAGATTTCAAAGTTCAAAAGTTCAAAGTAAATTTACCAAAGTACATATACTACCTTGAGTTTCTTTTTCTTGCAGGCACTTATAAGAAAAGAAATATAATTGAATTTATAAAAAAAACAGCTATACAGAAATAAAGACTGACAAAAAACAATATGCAAAAGAAGGCAAATTGTGCAAATATAAAAGCAATACTGAGATTTGGATTTATCCTTCCTTCAACTATATAAAATACACAATATTCTGTTCTTACAATGTGGTGGAAGGGATGATACCCGTCAAAATTCTTCCAATGAAGATGTTGAGTATCATGATTTACCGTGAGATTCTGATCAGCTGAATAAGTGGACCGAAGCGTGGGAAATGGAATTTGATTTTGATAAGTGCAAGGTATTGCAATTTGGGAAGACAAATCTGGGTAGGACCTTCACAGTCAATGGTAGGGCCCTAGGGAGTGTTGTAGGAAAGAGGGGTCTCGGAGTATAAGTACATGGTTCCCTGAAAATGGCATTGCAGGCCAATAGGGTGGTGAAGACTTCATCAGTCAGGACATGAAAATAGAAGATAAGATGCTATTTTGTCATTGTACAAGATATTGGTGAGATCTCATTTGGAATATTGTGTGCAGATTTGGTCATCATGCTATGAGAAAGATGCCATTAAGCTGAAAAGAGTGCAGAGGAAATTTAAAAGGATGTTGCCAGGACTGAGTTATGAAGAGAGATTGAGCAGGTTGGGACTTTTTCATTGGAGCCCAGGAGAATGGGTGGTGATCTTAGAGAGGTGTATGAAATTATCAGAAGCACAGATAGGGTGAATGTGCCTAGTCTTTTTCTCAGAGTTGCAGAATCAAGAACTAGAGGGCAAGGTTTAAAAGTTTAAAGGGTAAAGATTTAATAGGAACCTGAGAGGCAACTTTTTCATCCAGAAGGAAATTGGTACAGGTTGAGCACCCCTTAACCGAAATTCCAAAATCCAAAACCCCTGAAATCGTTATGACCGCTGAAATGACATCACAACTAGAAAATTCCACAAGGTGCTTGGAAGGTTCCCAGGTGATGTGCAGGTCTCTCCATATCACGTACAGTTCTGAGAAGTGACATCACAAATGTAATTAAAAAGTTAAAAATTGAAAATTATTTCATAAAGCACAAAATGAAGATCTTAATTGTGTATTGAAAGAGTGGATTCATCATCGGAGTGAACAGATGCTGACTGATCACATAAGAAGCAAAGAGATGCATCCCTGAGTTTTTAAACAGAAAATTGAAGGTAACTGTGAATATTCAGTGGGCTGGTTGCAGGAATTTAAGAAAAGGCACGTCATTAAGTTTTTAAAGATTTGTGGTGAAGAACCACGTGCTGATCATGATGCAACAGAGAAGTTTGTTACGAAGTTTGCCAAGAATGTCACTGATGAAAATCTAACACACTGAATGGCTGCATCGGTACATATGTGTGATAAACAAGTGTAAGACAAAGACTGTTCACCAGTAGCACATAAAGTCAGAGTCGGAAAAGGTACCAAATAGCCACTAATCCTCCACCTGGGCATCCGTGGTGGTGATAGCCTTCCTTTCTGATGGTTCAATGTACAAAATTATTATATGAAACTAGCTTCAGGGTGTATGTATAGGCTGTATATGTAATGTAAATGGAGCTTGTGTTTAGACCTGGGTCCCATCTCCAAGCTATCTCATTATTTAGATGCAAATATTCCAAAATCTGAAAAACTTTGAAATCTGAAACACTTTCAACTCCCAAGTATTTTAGATAAGGGGTGCTTAACCTGTATATGGAATAAATTGCCAGAGGAAGTGGCTGAGGCAAGTACGTTAACAACATTTGAAAGGTACTTGGACAAATACATGGATAAGAAAGGTTTAGTTGAATATGGGCCAAATGTGGGCAAATAGTACGAGCTTGGATGGGAATTTTGGTTGGCACAGATCATTTGGGCCAAAGGGCCTGTTTTTGTGCTGAATGACTCTACGACTAATGGATTCCAATGTAACTAATGAAAGTTTCTTTTTTTTCTTTGAGACAAAATATCATAAAAATGTTATTGTGCAAAGTAATATCATTATTGATAGGTATGCAGCAGACCCATGGCTAATGCTCTTTAAAGCAAAGCTGTCCAGAATCCTTCATTTGTTCAAATGTTTTGGCCAATTAATGCTAGTACAGTACTACTACTGTCTTTCTTTATTTTACACACTGCACAATGTGTGGCTGTAAGAGAAAAACTTAAGTTTGAGCAAAATGACAAATCCCATGTTTTCCTTGAGAAAGTGTCTTGCCCAAATTCTAATTTAAAGTGCTATCACCAATAATAATCATCTCTTTAGTCACTACTGTTGTTAATGAGCGAAACAACAACTGTATTTACTTGTATAGTGCAATGGATGGGTACCTGATGGTCAGCAAGGACTGCTTCTGTACTCTATACTCTATTTAATAAGTAACTGCATTTCAGAACAATTAACTTGGAATATTTCAGAGAAATTATAAAATAGTGAATGATGAGAATCATTATTTTTACATAATTAGCACAAGTGGATAAATGGTTGTTTTTTTGAGGATGGGAATAATTAAAGTGGCCATTGTTTTTTCTGATTGGAATTAGGTGATCTGCAGAGGAAAATGTGCTTTCGGTTGTCAGAGGCGTTGAATCCTTCCGGAAAATGCTGATATTTGCTGTTTGGGTTGGAAAAAGAAATTGGATGATGGTAGATCTTCCTTTGATCATAGAGTTAGCTCTGCCTCATTTGATGGCACTTCTGCCCACGGTTTGAAAGGTAAAGGGTTCACATTCCAAAGACTTGAGTATAAACATTCTTGTTCAACAATCCAGGACTGAGTGAGTGCAATACCACTGACGTGCAATCATTTGTTTAGGATGTTAAAAACATGCCCACTCAGCATCTATTATGTTATTTTTAAGAGCAGTGGAGTTACCTCCACTGTCCTTGCTAATATTCTTCAATCCTACAGCTCTAAAGCAAATTATTTAGTTATTTTTATTTTTAAGTGGTACTTTCCCCTTGGAGCAACAGAGGATCAGAGGTGACCTGATAGAGTATAAGATGATGAGAGGCATTGATCGTGTGGATAGCCAAAGGCTTTTTCCCAGGGCTGAAATGGCTAAGACGGGAGGGCATAGTTTTAAGGTGCTTGGAAGTAGGTACAGAGGAGATGTCAGGGGTATATATTTTTTTTTATTTTATTTTTTTTTTACGCAGAGTGGTGAGTGCATGGAATGGGCTGCTGGTGACTGTGGTGGAGGTGGATACAATAGTGTCTTTTAAGAGACTCCTGGATAGGTACATGGAACTTAGAATAGTAGAATGTTATGGGTAACCCTAGATAATTTATAAAGTAAGTACATTCTCGGCACAGCATTGCGGGCCGAAGGGCCTGTATCGAGCTGTAGTTTTTCTATGTTTCTATGAAATATTTCTTTTAACAAAATTTATACCGCCTAAAACACAGCATTATAATGCTGATTTCTGAACAGTTTGTGCACTCAGCACCTCCTTATTCCTTTTTTGAAATATTTATTTTCTTTTGTAACTTATAACAATTATATATCTTTGCAGTTTACTGTTGCTGCAAAACAAATTTCATGTTCCCTAAAGTAATTATAATAAATCTAATTCTGAATCATACTTTCATCTTCACAATGGATGTCCAGCCCCTATACAACTCTATCCCCCATCAAGGCTCAAAGCTCCCACTTCTTTCTTGACAAAAGAGCCAACCAATCCCCCTCCACTACCATCCTCCTCCACCTGGCAGAACTGGTCCTCCCCCTCAACAACTTTTCCTTTGGCTCCCCTCACTTTTTCCAAATTCAAGGGGTAGCCATTGGCACTTGCCAGGACCCGAGCTATGCCTGCCTCTTTGTTGGCTGCATAGAACAGACCATGTTTGAACCCTTCCGCAGTAATACACCCCAACTCTTCCTCAGTACATTGACGATTGCATTGTCGATGCTTCATGCATCCACACTGAGCTCATCAATTTAATCAACTTTGTGTCTAACTTCCACGTTGCCCTTAAGTTCACTTGGTCCATCTCTGACACCTCTTTCCTTTTTCTCAATCTTTCTGTCTCCTTCTCTGGAGACAGACTGTTAACCAACATATTTTATAAGCCTACTGATTCCCTTGTTTATCTCAACAATACCTTTTCCAACCCTGTCTCCTGTAAAAACGCTATTCCCTTTTCTGAGTTTCTTCAACTCCGCTGCATCTGTTCTCAGTACGCGGCTTTCTGTTCCGTAACATCAGAGATGTCCTCCTCCTTTAAAAGAATGGGGTTTCCTTCCCTCCACCATTGATACTGCCCTCACCTGCACCTCCTCCATTTTCAGAACATCCTGCTCACCCCATCTTCCCAGCACCTTAACAGTGGCAAAGTTCTTCTTGTCCTCACCTACCACCCCATCAGCCTCTGCATCTAACACATTACCATCCGAAACCTGCCATCTCCAAAGGATCCTGCCACTAAATAAATCTTTACCTCCCCCCCACCCCACTTTCCACAGGGATCACTCCCTGTGTGATTCCCTTGTCCATTCGTCCCTTCCCACTAATCTCCCTCCAGGCACTTATCTCAGCAAGTTGCCTAAGTGCCACAGCTGCCCACACACCTCCATTCAGGACCCCAGGCAGTCCTTCCAGGTGAGGCAACACTTAACCTGCAGATCTACTGGGGTTGCCTATTGTGTCTGGTGCTCCTGATGCGGCATCCTGCATGTTGGGGTGAGACCCATCGTAAACTGGGTGACCGCTTCTTGAGCGCATCCACACCATCTGCCACAAGCGGGACCTCCTGGTGGCCAAACATTTTAATTCCAATTCCCATTGCCATTCTGACACGTCAGTCCATAGCCCTCTCTTGTGCCAAGGTGAGGCCACCCTCATCTTCCTTGTATTCCTTATAGGAGCAACACCTTATATTCCATCTGGGTAGCCTCCAACCTGATGTCATGAATATCAATTTCTCCTTCTGATAATCAAATTCCCCCTGCCCTTTTCTCGATTCTCCAGCCTGACCTTTTACATCTTCTCACCTGCATATGACTTCGCCCTGCTTCCCCTCCTCCTTCCCTTTTTCCTATGGTCTGCTCTCCTCTTCCATCAGGTTCCTTCTTCTCCGGCCCTTGACTTTTCGTACTTTAGAAGCTCCATCTTCTAGCTATCCTCCTTTTCCTCCCCCACCTCTTTATTCTGCTGTCTTCGTCCTTTTCCTTCTTAATCTTGAAGAAGGGTCTCAGCCCAAAACATCAACTATCTCTTTATTTCCATAGATGCTGTCTGGCCTGCTGAGTTCCTTCAGCATTTTGTGTGTGTTGCTCTGGATTTCCAGCATCTGCAGACTTTTCCTTGTTTATGCTTTCAACCTTGTGTTTGCTAAAATATGGAATCAATCCATTTATATGAACAACTGAGACTGATAGAGTGACTATAGATGTTAAACAAAAACATTCCACTTTTTAGACTTTGCTTTATATGTTGTGTTTTTGCAACAAAAGAACATTGGTGATAATAAGAAATACCCTCCTGGTAACAGAAATATTTGACCTTCAATCTACCATAAGAGAACCCGATCTTCAGTGACCAGAAAACACCCTCTCATTGTGATTTTTGCTTCTCTTAGCTTCACAAGAGATACCTTTGCTCTCGGATTGTAATACCATATTAGATCATTTAATTTAGGTCACAACTAATTTCAAAGGCCAGTTATCATTCTGCTAGGAATCAAACACTCCAGACAGAGCATGTTTCTTGTTATAAACAAAATTTTTCGGGAAGACAAGCTTTTGGTGGGCCTTGACAGTGCTGTTATTTGTAGGTGACCCAAGTGACCCAACTGTTGAGTTGAGCTAGGATTCTTCAATGAAACTTAGATTATCGAGAGAAATCTCTGTTCAGTATTGCAGTCAAGTAGGCATTGGGAACACTGATCATCAAGGTGATTAAGAAGAAAATGGAGTTCACGTTACAGGTTGAGATGGAGGCATGTGTCCTGATGGAGTGGTCAAAGATGTGAACTACTGTACTAGTCTACCTGAAATATAGATCTCAGGACCATTGGCAAACCGAAGCTATGTGATAAGGCTAAGGAAGATCAAGCCCTTCCGAAAATCCAATTCTAAAGCTGATTTGCATCTACAGATCTTCACTTACACATGAATGGTAGGCTGGTGACTCACTCAGTGAACCAACGGGGGCCCCAACAACAGCACCTTTCACCATCAGCAAAGTGAGCAGCATCTCTATAGAGAGGTGTGGAAGCTTCTCTACCGCAGTGCTGGAGGATGTTCATCTTCTCTTTAGTGCATTTGGAAGTAGGATAGTTTCATCTGGCAAAGGCATTACTACCAACTCAGTCATGAACATGGTCATGAAGCTCTAGCAATCAAGACAAAACAATAGAAACAGGTGAAAACAAGCTGATGGGTTTAGATACCCTACAGGGACAGGGAGAAAGTATTTCAGTATTTATGTGGAAGTCCTGAAATTGTGGGCAACTTATGGAAAATGAATTGCATTGTCACTCCTGATGAAATATTACCACTCAGTTTTGTTTCCTTCTGCTAGGATATAACAGCCACCAATAGAGAGCTTTCAGGAGACTGATGGCTGTGCGTCATAAATTTTGCCAAATAGTTAGAACAATAATGGGCTTTCCTTCCCTGCAGTGTGGAGTGTTTGATGTTTCCAGATGAAAGCAATATTTTATCCTCTGAGCATTAGAAATAACAAGAAAGCCCAAGGCATTGTCATAGTTTCAAGTCATTTCATTGCAATAGAGCTGTACTGGAGTAGACTCCGCATTTGATGACCCACAATCCTCATGAAACGAAGCTTCATAGCAGCTGAAGACATAAAACCTAGATTAGAGGCATAAAAGGAGACTGGCAATTAGGGAAAAGAAGCCTGACAACACTTGAGAGGGGTAAAAATGAGAAGGGGCCAAGCAGAGAGGATGAGCAAGAGGGAATGAGAGAGAAACTAGCAGAGAAAATGTTCAAGTGGGAGCACGAGGGAAATCATGCAAGAGAGAGGATGTGTGAGGGTTTGTGAGAGAAAATGTGCGACAGTGTATGTGTGAGAGAGCGCGAGAGATAGATTGTGGAAGAGAATGTGCGCAAGGTGAGACTACTTGAGAGAATTGGCACGAGAGAGCGAGTGAATGCATAAGCGGGATCACGAGTTGGAGGGGAAGGGGAGGAAGTGAGGGAAAGAATGAGAGAGTGAGGGGGAGAGGGTATGTGTGAGAGAGTGAGTGGGGGGAGAGGGTGGGTGAGGGTGAGAGAGAGAGTGAAAGAGTGAGAGAGAAAGAAAATCCACCAACGGCAGCAATAAACTCTTACAGTCTCTCCTCTCTAGGTTCATCGAAGGAAGGATAAATAGTTTTGCTGACTACAAAGATATATAGTGAAGGCTGAGTTATCAACAGTACATTCTTACTGAAGGCAGCAAACTCCCAACGTTACCAGAGTATGCTGCAACAATATCTCAATAGTCATTCTGTATCGTATACCTACATTAATAACCATAATGCTGCAATGTGATCTATAACACCTTTGCTCATTATCTTTAACCAACTAACTGGCAATGTTCCATTGCCTGTCACAAATGGAGAAACCCGAGAGGATGTGATGGAACCAGAAGCTGAAATACACCTTTAAGTGCTTTCTGCAAAGTATCTGGATTCAACACAAAAAGGCACAATCCAGTTTGTAGCAACTAGTGGATTGCTAATCATCAGTTGCTAATCCAGGAGTGATCCAAAATATCAAACACATGTACAGCTTTGGTCACTTCATATTTACTTCGTGAAAAAGGAAAGCAAAGTTGATGTACTGTAGAATATGTCCAGATTTGCAATAATTATCATTACATGATAGACATCAATCTAGCAATTTTAGACAAAACCCACTTCATACTTCTTGACATGTTGGAAAGAAACTATAGATATGAGGCTCCCTATTATTTTTGCAGAAAGCATTTTAGATGTGCACCATAATCAGGTCAGTCTATTAAGAATGGCAATTAAACTGCCACAATGGCTATTTACTACCTTTAACTATCTAACCCCTCCACCCCCTGCAACTCAAAGCTGCCAGGTAATCATTGATCCAATTGATTATATAAAAAGTAAATGGTAAGAAAGGAGGTGATGACTTACGTTTCTTCAGAAATGCTCGATTTGTGTTGCATCTGAGGGATGGATATTGGTCTTGATTGTGACAGTATGAGTATCTGGAACTCTGCATTAGTATAATGCAGCAAGAGAAAAGTAATTAGTTTATCACTTACACACTTCCTCTTTTCTAATGTGAGGACTAATGTTTCTATCATTTATACATTAGTTATAAGCCCTATAAGTTTATTGAATCAAGAGAAGCTCCACATATATCAAATAAATGAGACAATTAAAAGCCAACAATATTTGTGTAAAAATGTAGTATCACTCTTGTAGCTAAATTTTAATTCAGCAGAATTTTTCTTGAAATATCATAAATCAAGCAAATGCACAATATGTGGGTATGGTTATACAAATTCACTAGTAATTATGGAGAGAAAGATATTAAGAAAACATTACTTGACAGTGATGATCTTAATTGTTTCATCTTGAATGACTGGATTATAAAACTAACATCAAAAATATATACTTTACCCAATAAAGATGTGTGAAGGTCTGGGAATACAGATTCATAATTAATTGGAAGTGGTATCACAGGTAGAAAAGGATGTAAAGAAAGCTTTTGGCTTATTGGCCTTCATAAATCAAAGAATTGAGTACAGGAGATGGGAGGTTATTTTGGAGTTGTATAAGGCACTGGTGAGGCCTAATTTGGAGTATTGTGTACAGTTTTGGTCACCTATCTACGTGAAAAATATAAATAAGGTTGAAAAAGTACAGAGAACATTTACAGGGATGTTTGCCGGGTCTGAAGGACCTGAGTTATAAGGAAAGATTGAATAGGTTAGGACTTTATTTCTTGGAACGTAGAAGATTGAGAGGAGATTTGATAGAGGTACAGTATACAAAATTTATGAGGGGTATAGATAGGGTAAGTACAAGCAGGCTTTTTCCACTGAGGTAGGGTGGGACTACAACTAGAGGTCATGGGTTAAGGGTGAAAGAGATATAGTAAATAGCAATTTCACAGCTATTTACTTCATCCCTCCCCCTCCAGGTTTCACCTATCACCTGGTGTTTCTCTCTCCCCTCCCCCCACCTTTTAAAACTACTCCTCAGCTTTTTTCCCTCCCAGGGTTTCGGCCCGAAATGTTGACTGTACTTTTTTCCATAGAAGATGAGGAGGAACTGCTTTTCCCAGTGTTACAAACCCCGTAACTGGGTCACTTATCAGCAAAGATAGAGAGGTCCGTTGAAGTCTGATGATACTATTTTTTAACAGTATTTATTAGTAAAAATACACAAAAATAATATCAATGCAAATATACAAATAATATACGTCGTCAATACTAAATCTAAAAGTGCGGGTATAATAATAATCAATAAGAAATAAGCTCTATCGTTGTCTAGGGGATAATGTATTGTCCGATGGAAATATAAAGTTCACTCAGTTCATGCAGGCTGCAGCCTTTGGGGACCGCTGTGTTGCAATGGTGGGAGAGAGAGAGAGAGATTTGGATAAAAACTTGCCGATTTTTCTTTTATGATTTCGATCCGTCGGAGTCTCGTTGGTGTGGCCGTTCACTTGTGGCCTCTCCTTTAGCTAAAGCCGTTCTTCCGTGGTGAGCCTGCCAACCCAGGCAAGGGAGGACGCACATGAGCCCCACCGGCTTTTGCTATAAAACGCTGTCACTGGATTTCTAGCGTTTCTCCTGGTGCGTCTAAAGGGGTTGCTCCCCAGACCCTCTTTTATCCTTACTCACGGGGTCTCAGATGTCAATCAGGTTGGGATGATGCAATCCCTCAACCAGCCCACTCTAGTTGTCCCCTGAGGGGTTTCAATGAATAGTACAGTACTCAATAACACAATTCCGTCTCCAAGAGACAATGGCCGTTATCAGTGGTTCCGTTTCGCTGAGGTCAGGACACATTCCAAACCTTGTGTATTCTGGACATCTCTCTCTCATTTCCTGGGTCCCAGACCCGAATTAATAGCGATCTTGCGATTCTCAAAAAGGAGGGGGCGACTTTGTACCCTTCGGCCCCTCAGAGTTGCGTCACATTCGTAACACCAGAGAGTGGTGAATCAGTGGAATTCTCTGCCCAATGAAGCAGCCGAGACTACCTCGGTAAATACATTTAAGACAAGGTAGGATAGATTTTTGCATAGCAGGGGAAAAAGTCAGGTAGGCAGAGATGAGTCCATTGTCAGATCAGCTATGATCTTATTGAATGGTGGAGCAGGCTTGACGGGCCAGATGGCCGACTCCTGCTCCTATTTCTTAGGTTAACACTGAAAAGGCACCTTTTTTTCCCTCAGAGTATCATGCATTTTGGAACTCATTGTATTCAAGGGTAATGGAAACAGCATCTTTGAACATTTTTAAGGTAAGAATTAGCAGATTTCTGATAGGAATAGTGTGTAAGGTTACAATGGGCACACATTAAATGAGGTTTGTATCAGATCAATCCTGATTTTATATAAAAAAGGGGTCTCATGACTTATTCTTTTAATTTACATCGAAGACTGTTTTAGCAAGTATGTGTAGTGACAAACACAGAGAGAAACATTAACTGTAAAGCCTGACCAACAGCTTAAGATCTTGACTCTTCAATATCCTCTTCAACTATATTTTCATAAGAGATTGTCATTGATAAATCCAATATGCACTTTGAATTGAACTGAATAATATTTGGAAATATTAATAATATTACGTTGCTGCTAATTTTAAAAGATCCTAATAGCTAGGAAAGTAACACTGTCTTTCAGTGGTGGCAAGAATACAGCCCTCCTGAATACGGTATCCAGCAGTTCCTTGCTGATCACTTAGCAACAGGGATTTATGGGGGCTGCAATTAGAGGAAATGGGCTCATACTATTAGCCACCATATGCTAGACTTCACACTAAGTATATTAAGTTACCCACACTCTTTGAATAGAGCCCTTTTAGTGGAGGAAATTGAGAACACAATTTAATATAGAAAAGATTAAAGAAAAGAACGTATAAATAATATTGTTTTGTTTACCAGACCAAAATCTTTAATGGCTCAAATGAAATCTATGCTCAGTCGTTGGCGCTGCTTCAAAGGTAGATTCTGATAGATGGCTGAAAGACCAACATATTATTGTTTTTAATTCTTGAAATACTTGTAGATGAAAGGTATAGTAGTTAACGGGAATGTGAGGGGGAACTTCTTCACTCAGATGGTGGTGGAAGTGTAGAATGAAGTTGTGGATGTGAGTTCAATTACAACATTTAAGAGAAATTTGGATAAGTACACGAATGGGAGGGGTATGGGGGGGGGGCTATTGTCCAGGTGCAGGTCAATGGGACTAGGAGAATATCAGACCAGATGGGCAATAGGGCCTGCTCCTGTGCTATAGTACTCTATGAAAGTAATGTTCCTTTCATCTCTCTTGGTCAACGGGAGATCTTTCTTTATTGAAATTTTTAATCTTAATGTTTGTCTTTACTGTACAATTCAAGTTTGTGTCAAAGTCAAAATATTAGCACAAGGTTTTCGGAATGAAATGCACTTCAATACACCAAAGACACTGAAATGGGAAAACAAATCCTGGTATACCATCTTGAGCCTCTTTTTTGAAAAAGAACAGACAATTTAACTAATGCAGTATGATTAAAGAGTTTTCACTCTCACAGCTACCCCCACAACCAATTCTGATGCTTTAATTTGTCGAACCTGATCAATGAACATTTCAGCTTATGGCCTGCTTTTAGTTTCCATAGTAACCCAAAATATCCCAGTAGACATCCTTTGATTTAAATGAACACTGTGCTTGATCCAATAAATAATTCAGAACAGTTCAATAGACAGAAAAATAATTCTCTTTTTCCACTTTCACAATGGATCTGAAATTAAGTAATAAAAGCTGTAGAGATGGTCGGACTGGCTGCTAAGTATTATACACAAATGCACACCATGTTTAATAGAGCAGGCAGGGTAGAGTACAGGACTGTTAAAAGCTGTCACATTGAATTCCTAATCCTCACTTTCCCGAGTTCGATCTCTGGGCTCAATTATTTTTCCCTCTGTCATTTTCAAAGGACTTGGACAAGGGATAGAAACTCATCACAGGTACTGAACCTGCAATATAGTTGCACTTCAGTGTTGTACTCTTGTTCTGGAATTCTGTTCCACTCATTTTAATTAAAAGCCATTATGCAAGCAAAAGAGTCAGTGAGAACACGGCTGGGAGAGAAAGCTTAACTAATACTGGATAGGTACGAGTATTTGCATAACTTTCGGGTAGGATGACAACACAGAGGCTATCAATATTAATGAACAATCAACTGGAGGTCTTAAAGACAAAGCTATAATTGTGGGAGACATTGGAATGCAGTTAATCCTGATGTCCAGTGGCCACGTCCCTGTGTTTGTTCGTCCTTCAGTTTCCTCCCGCATGTCAAAGACGTGGGAGAGTAGATAAACAGGCCACTGTAAAATTGTTCAAATGTGCGGCGGTTGGGAAAAATTGATGGAAGTGCAAAGAGAATAGACAGGGAAATTAGTAGAAAAATGAGATTGCTCCCTGGGCTGGCATGGACTTGATGGACTGAATGGCTGCCTTCTATGTTGTAAGGAAATATAGAAAATAAGGTGGTGGTGAGTTTGTTATGAAATTTTGACGTATATCTGAGATGGTTTGGATTTGGAATTAATGTTTCTGGCTGTCAAGCAGCACAGACATTGCATGCGAACAGTATGTATCTAAGTAAACAATGGTGGATGGGCGTCAAATCCTGTCGTAAAGTTGCATTCAACCCCTGTACTTGTGGTCATGTTCTTCAACCAGAATCAGCTACTCTTTTCTCATGGTCTTTCAAATGTTTAATCAATTTCCATGTAAACTCTGTTATGATCTTAGCCTCAGGAGCTACCCAGCTGGGTTGCCTCTGATGATGTGGATTGTGATTGTGGGCAGAACAACACCTTGTATTCAGTAAAATCCCAAGAAACTGCAGAGTGTGGACAGAGCTCAGCACATTACGAAAACCAGCCTCCTATCACGGACACTGTCTACAGTCTGGTTGCCTCAGTAAAGCAACCAACATAATCAAAGATTCCTCAACTCTGAACATCAAACAATAAAAGCAAGCAAATAACTTTCAGAAGTGCAGTTCATATAAGTGAGTTCACAGCCACAAAGCCAGTCACAGCCAATCCAGGAGTCTGTTAGATGTAGGCCACAGCCTCAGTTCAGCGCAGACAAGTAAACCCCACCACCTTATCTTATACGATGAGATGGACTCTTTTTCTACTCACAGCACTATGGTACTCTGGCGGTTACCATGATGCTATTACAGCTCGGGTCGTCACAGTTTGAAGTTCAATCCCAGCATCCTCTGTAAGGCGTTGGTACGTCCTCCCCAAGGAATGCAACAGTTTCCTCCGGGTGCTCCTGTTTCCTTCGACATTCCACAGACATACCAGCTAGTAGGTTAATTGGTCATTGTAAATTGTCCCGTGATTAGGCTAGGGTTAAAAATTGGGGTGGCTGGCAGTGTGTCTCAAAGGGCCTATTCCGCACTTTATCTTTAAATAAATAAAAATACATGAAATGAAAACCACTATATTCTGAACTCTGTTATTGCTTTTCCCCAGTACTACAGAGTGATGAAATGACCAGTATGGAATGAATGGAAAACAGTTATTTTTCACTCTACCTCATTACACATGAAAATAATGAACCAATTTACCAATTATCCAGTGTGTATTTCCAAGCCCAATTCTTGGATCTTTTCTTGACAGGTTGGAAACACAGTGGAAGTTACTTATCCTTGTGGTCTGGGGGGACTTTGTTCATCACCCCCTGTAAAGGAGTCAGCATTTTCAACATCAATTTACAATGGGTTAGACTGCAAGGTTTTTGTCAAAAGAAACAGAATTGCCTTATCCCCAAATTTTATTAATAGTTCTGCTGAAAGCTTGTCCAACTCATTAGAAATTAGGCAGAACCTGATCTCAATGATTCTAAGATTTTGTGGACAACCTTTTAAACTACACCCACTCCCTTACAAAGTCAAAGCTTGGGTTATCTTTTCATCTTGAATACCAGCATCTTTTTCCATTGTTAGATTCACACACCAAGAAAGATACTAATGATTACAAAATCATATTTTCCAAAGAAAATACACTCCTTCATTAAACTTAAATTTCTTTAACATTTTGAATAAATCTATAATGACTAATGAACAGGAAGAAACTCAAAGGCTGAGGATTTAATGCGGGGACACTATAATGAGCACACTCCCACTGTGTCACACAGGAGAAGTTACGTGCTCTGACTCTGCAATCCTCAGACTCTGGAGAGACAAACTGGTTCTACTGTTCGTTTCAACAAGTGTTTGGTAAATATAATGTTTTAAACAATTAACCATAGCCTGCATGTTCCTGAAGACTCTTTCCCTGGGGATAAAGCAGTTCTACAGAATTGGACTCTCAACCAAGTAACAGGGTAGAACAGGAGAGATATCTTGGAGTCCAGTAAAAATTTAAAAGGAGGAACATGATTATAAAATCACAGCTGTATTATTAAAATTAAAGTTGAGACATTAATCTCTTACATAGAGGAAGAAGAAGAATAGCCCTTAACTTGGCAATGGAGTTATCGGGGCTCCGTCATGATGGTGTTTCTGTAGCAAGTTATTCTATTTTTTAAAACAAGGCCGAGTTGCTAGTTCGACACTCAACCCGACTTGGATTCAAACTCAGGAACCTATGCTCCGGAGTCCGGCGCTGATATTATTGCACCACCAAGCGGGATAATTTCTTACATAGTGGCCACTTTATTCGATACCCCCTGTCTGCTGATGCCGTAGCCCATCCACTTCAAGGTTCAACATATTGTGCATCCAGAGATGCTCTACCGCACACCACTGTTGGGATGTTTGGTTATTTGACTTACTATCAGCTTGATCCAGCCTGACCGTTCTTTCTGAAATCTCATTAACAAGGAGCTTTTGCCCACACAATTGCCAGCCCCTGGAATTTTTTTTTGTTTTCTGCACCATTCTCTGTAAACTCTAGAGCCTGTTGTGTGTGAAAATCCCAGGAGGTCTGCAGTTTCTGAGATACTCAAACCATTACATCTGGTACCAACATTTATTCCACAGTCATGGTTGCTTAGATCACAATACTTCCCCATTCTGATATTTGGTCTGAACAACAACTGATACTCTTGACCATGTCTGCATGCTTTTGTGCACTGAGATACTGCCATGTGATTGGCTGATTAAATATTTGCATTAACGAGTTGTACAGATATACCGATTAAATATGGGCTAAATCTCTTTTCAGTTATTTATGACACTGTACATATGGGTAGAATTTCACTTGTGTGTAAAACAACAGTTGTGTACAACATTAAAAAGAAACTGATCCTTATTTCCACTGAAATCAATAGCATGTCCAGGAGAGAACTTCAAAGTGGATCCTTGGAAGCATAAGCAAAATCATTTGGCTGGTGCTGATAATGGAAGAAATGTTGGCAAGGAGATACTATAGCCAGTAATTTCCTCCATTAGCATTATTTATCAGTTCTCCTTGAATTGAAGTATACTGGGCACCAGCTCCATGTATTGTTGGACAAGGAACTTTAACGACACCAGATCTTGGCTAGTCAATGACTGCAGAAGATAGAGCATGCACACTAAATGCATGGAATTATTTTCTGGGTTTAAAAGGGTCAATGATAGATAGATAGATAGATACTTTATTCATCCCCATGGGGAAATTCAACTTTTTTTTTTCCAATGTCCCATACACTTGTTGTAGCAAAACTAATTACATACAATACTTAACTCAGTAAAAAATATGATATGCATCTAAATCACTATCTCAAAAAGCATTAATAATAGCTTTTAAAAAGTTCTTAAGTCCTGGCGGTTGAATTGTAAAGCCTAATGGCATTGGGGAGTATTGACCTCTTCATCCTGTCTGAGGAACATTGCATCGATAGTAACCTGTTGCTGAAACTGCTTCTCTGTCTCTGGATGGTGCTACGTAGAGGATGTTCAGAGTTTTCCATAATTGACCGTAGCCTACTCAGCGCCCTTCGCTCAGCTACCGATGTTAAACTCTCCAGCACTTTGCCCACGACAGAGCCCGCCTTCCTTACCAGCTTATTAAGACGTGAGGCGTCCCTCTTCTTAATGCTTCCTCCCCAACACGCCACCACAAAGAAGAGGGCGCTCTCCACAACTGACCTATAGAACATCTTCAGCAGCTCACTACAGACATTGAATGACGCCAACCTTCTAAGGAAGTACAGTCGACTCTGTGCCTTCCTGCACAAGGCATCTGTGTTGGCAGTCCAGTCTAGCTTCTCGTCTAACTGTACTCCCAGATAATTGTAGGTCTTAACCTGCTCCACACATTCTCCATTAATGATCACTGGCTCCATATGAGGCCTAGATCTCCTAAAGTCCACCACCATCTCCTTGGTCTTGGTGATATTGAGACGCAGGTAGTTTGAGTTGCACCATATCACAAAGTCCTGTATCAGATTCCTATACTCCTCCTCCTGTCCATTCCTGACACACCCCACTATGGCCGTGTCATCAGCGAACTTCTGCACATGGCAGGACTCCGAGTTATATTGGAAGTCTGATGTGTACAGGGTGAACAGGACCGGAGAGAGTACAGTTCCCTGCGGCGCTCCTGTGCTGCTGACCACCGTGTCAGACCTACAGTCTCCCAACCGCACATACTGAGGTCTATCTGTCAAGTAGTCCACTATCCAATCCACCATGTGAGAGTCTACTCCCATCTCCGTTAGTTTGTGCCTTAAGATCTTGGGCTGGATGGTGTTAAAGGCACTAGAGAAGTCAAGGAATGAGTGGAATGGCCACAATTCTGTATATATTCATACTCCATTTCAGTGCTGACCTGTCAGTACCTTTCTTACTGGACCTTTAATAAAACTCATCTTGATTGTCCACCCCTTCCATCAAAAATTATATTCAGATTTGTGGATGTTAACGAGTTCATAAAGAAGGATGGGAAGCAAATGTGTTACCTGTCCATTACAACAGACTAGTGGCTTGAATTTCCTATCTTGACTGCACAGCCGAGAGGTTTTTAAAAATCTCTAGTTAAAGTTAGGCTTGATCATGTCAGTTGAGGTGGGGTTGAATGTGGGAGAGAAAGTTTTGGATAGGAAGTACTGAAGTCTTGGTTTTCCCCACACATTACAACATTTTTGACTCCCTCATTGGCGAAGAGAGAGTCAGCCAGACTGATGTACTTCTTTCCCAGGAATTAGAGTGGGGCTCCAGGCTGATCCCGCATTCTTGCTTCCAAGGGTTATTATTGCCTATCATTTGACATCCATCTGTTCTGTTAATGTTTTAAATTTATAGAAGTAAAAACTACAGAATTTTACATATTAATATTATAGCATCTTCAAATATAAAAGTTACTGCAAGATCTAAGCATGTTTGCCCCAAGTCCAGATTGGTTCCTAGATTAGTAAATTTGGAACCCATTGTTTAAAATGCCCTCAAGTGTTCCCTACCCAAGATGGAAATACATACAAATGGTTGGTTTGCTTTATATTTAATATTATTTTTACTGCAATTGGGAAAGAATTACGTAGCACCGTTTTTCATACCAACAGTATCCGAAATGTTTTACAAGCAATTCATTACTTTTCAATGAGCAATTGAAATTATTCCACGGGAAAAATCAATTGCATATAGCACGTCACAAAGACAGGATAAAAGCAAGTGGATGATGAAGAAATGTTGGTCAGAACAGGAAGAAACTGCTTGACTTTAATAAAAACAGACCTGTCTTTTGGGGGAAAATATTAATTGTCTTCTTCTCTAGATGATGTAAAAAAATTCTATGATACTTTTTAAAGTAGTGCAAGAAGAAATATAATTGTCCATAAACATGCCACAACAGTATGTCAAGGCTTCTTCTACTTCTATTAGTGCATATTTTTGCATGCATACCTTGTGTAGAGGACCCCGTTGTGACTATTTATCTTTTAGGGCACATTAAGACGTTCAAAGGAATTTCACACATCTGCTAAAATCAACCTGTGCTAATGACCACCATACCTGCATCTCCTAAAGACAAGGGGAGCATTGCATCCAACCACTGCTGTTTGGAGAGTAACAAGAATAGAAGAACGTACATCTGTTCAGCAGCACAGAGAAACAGGCCCTACAGTCTACAGTCTCTGTGATAAACAAAATCCCAAATTAAACTAAATCTCTTCACCAGCAGGTGGTCTATATCCCTCATTTCCCTGCACATTCATGTCTTTTGTATGCCACCACAGTACCTGCTACCATCATGATCCTTTTCAGCTTACTCCAGATACCTACCACTCTTCGTGTAAAAATATTTGCTCCAAACTTTCCCCCACTTACTTTAAGTGGATGCTCCCTAGTATTTGACATTCCTACCCTGATTCTGACTGTCTATGCCTCTCATACTTTTATGACTTTTTATCAGGTCTCCCTAGAGAAAACAACCCAAGTTTGTCCAACTTCTCCTTCGAGCTCACAACCTCTATTCCAAGTGGCACCCTGGTAAACCTCTTTTCCATATCGTTTTTGTAATGCAGCAACCAGAATTGCACACATTACAGAATTACAGCCCACATAAAATTTTACATAGCTCCAACATGACTTCCTTTACTCTTATACTCGATGCCTCAATCAATAAAGGCAAACATGTGATTCACCTTAACACCCCACATACCTGTGTACCCACTTCTGGGCAGCTATGGACATGGGCTCCAAGATCCCTCTGTACTTCAATGCTGCCAATGGTCATGACATTAACTGTGTACTGTGCATTTATTATTTGGCATTATGGAATTATAATCCTGAAGGAGACACCCCTTTTCATATATAGGGGAAGATCCAGAACCCTTTGGTTGCCCAAATGAAACAGCACAGAGAGGTGTTTTTGATTTTCACTTCAAAGCTGCTACAGTGGCTGTAACATTAAAATGACTTCCCAAAAAGCTTGCCGCCTTTTAATGATCTCTATAAATAGTGCAAGTGGAGACTTGTATTTGCAATTAAGACCCAATTTTCTATCTGTATAGAAGCTGTGTGTATGGATCAGTTTCAAAGGGAGGATGCCTATTGTGTGATGCATGAAAATTGATGTCACCCTGACAATTCCATGTTTCAAACAAATGCATCATGCACTCAAAAATCATTATACATTCTGCACGCCATGGAGTGCTCAAATTGAGGCATAAAATCAATCTGATATTGCACAAAAACCTGCTTGTGATTAAATCTCCAAGCCACAAAATCTACTGATTGAGCTAGACACTTACTTATAAACTGATGCTTGTCCCATTGTATAGTTTTTGTGAATACATACGTAATGTTTCCTTGCAAAAAAATAAGATCATATTCCACTCCAGAGCAGCACATAATATCAAAATCATGCTGTCAACAAGGTTGGTCTATTTTAAGGAAAGGATGCTCAAAAGCAATATTAATGCAAAATCCAAACACACAAAATTCTGTAGATGCTAGAAATTCAGAGCAACACACATAAAATGCTGGAGGAACTCAGCAGGTCAGGCATCCTCATGGACATTTTGAGCCGAGAACCTTCAACGTGATCATGCTTTAAATACTAGGAATAAATACCTGAAGCAAGCTTAGTTTATTTTGACAAATATAATAAATTTTAACAGCTTTTAGAGTTTTGAACATGTTCTCCAGACTCCAGTTAAACATCTATTTCTATATAGAGATCTAACAATTTTTTGTTTTCCCCCATTATTATCCGCACAATAGTTTCTTTAATTTCTGTTTTGCTCGGACTTGTATGTTTAAAGTGTGCCAAGGGTTTCCCTTTCATTAAATACTAAGAAGGATTAAGTTCCTTCAAATAAAACATTCCCATCAGAATTTGCCATCTCAAAGGAGGATCATTACTAGTCACTCTGGCAGAGTTTTGACAGGAAATTATGTGAAATGTATGGGCTGAAATGGAAATGTGTGGGGGGTGGGGTTGGAAGGAGGAATGCAGCCATTCCTCCTGATGATGCTCATTAACCCTCAATCCACATGGCCTCTGTGCAATGTTAAATTAAATTATGTAGAATGTCACTATTATATAGAGCATTATGATTCTGGTGTAATTCCCCGCTTACATATCACCTTCACAGTTGCACAGCTCATTAACTGGTATTCTCCAAAGACAAAAATCATCATGCATCTTTAAGCAATGACTGATGGAAGAAAAAGAAAACACACCATCATGGGTTGGAAAATACATATTTAATGCAACAGTGCTGGACAATATGGAAATAAAATCTGCAATGCCAAGTGTGCAGAAAAATTGCCCAAAATGTCATATTATTTAATTGCCTGAACTAAATTTGCCTTCATGTCTACACCACATCCCTTACCCATTAATTACAAAGAATTGCAATCATAACAATGTTTTCCCTAGCAATGTGTCTACATTTATCAAATATTCTTTAACTTATTTGCCAACCACATATATTGGAGTAAATCATAGAAAATATGAACCTCATAATTGTAAGCAAGCTGATAGGTGCTGCCTGTACTTATCCAACGTTGCAATGAATGGTGTGGTAGGACAGGATTAATTCTATCATTCCAGCTGAGATCTTTTACCAGATGAGAATTTGGACCAAATATAATTTTCTATTAATTAAACATATGCCAATTTGTTACAGAGTCACAGAGACAGATAACATTATGGATTCATAGATAGTGTCACAAGGAGATAGAAAGATATATCCTTTCAACACCTAGGCTGCCTCAAACATCGACTGACCCACTTACACTAATGCTGGTCATGGAACTCATCAACTAGCACCTACCACTGAAACAGGCCCATGGCCGACGCCATCTGCCTGGAGTCAACACTGGTGCCCCACAAGGCTGTGTGCTCAACCCCCAATTTTACTCTCTACACATTCACAACTGTGTCATCAGCTTCTGCCCTAACTCTTTCTACTAGTTTGCAGATGACACCACCACAGTGGCCCAGATTTCAAACACGCGTAACGCACTGTAAGCTTTCACTGTCAATGTAATGGCTTCTCTGTAGCAGCAATGTTTGGGTTATGACTAGAGATAACGGGGCTTTGGAATGTGGGGCTATCCAATGAGAGGGATGTTGTTCTTTCTTGTGGGTCTGGGAGCAGGGATTTTGCAGTCTTTTGGAGAGAGAGAAGACGCGAATGGAGAGAGTTGGTAGACTGCTGGACGGAGTGGACTTGGAGCAAGGATCCGAGGGTTGGCTATGCTCGGAGGAGGTCGATAGGAAACCAGTGGACTGGACCATGAGCTGTAAGATGGCGCATTAGGCTGTTTCATGAGAATGGGCCCTTTTCTTTTCTTGTTTCTTTACTAACCATACAGTCAAATTAAGAATTATAAAGCTCAATCGTTCAATCACATATTGTGTACTGTTTGTTATTTGGTAGTACTGATGTTTAACAGGGGTCACATCGCGCAGCATCCACCCAAACAGGATTTCTTAAGTTTGGTCGGGCCGAGCGCTGTCTTCCCCTAGATTAGGCTGCTAGCCGAACCAAGAGTTACACATGAATGGAGTACAGGAAGGAGATAGAAAGCCTCATGGAGAGGTGTCAAGATAACAACTTTTCTTTCATTGTTAGCAAAGCAGATCAGTTGGTCATTGACTTTAGGAAGAGGGGCAAAGTACAGACCATTAATTGCATCAATTAATGGAGTGGAGATAGTTGGAAACTTCAATTCTTAGGTGTAAATATAACCAACAGATGTTTTCTGGTCTAACCGCATAGACATAATGGCCAAGAGGCAGCACTTCTCCCTCAGAAGGCCAAGGAAATTTAGCATGTCCTCGATAACCCCCACCAATTTTTACAGATGAACCACAAAAAAAAAAATCCTGTTTAGATTCAGTTTGCTATAGCAACTGCTCTGCCCAAGACCACAAGAAACTGCAGAGTTTTGAACATAGTCCACTCTATGTATCACAAGAAATCTAGCCTCTCCTCCACTGACTCTGTCTCCACTTCTCACTGCCTCAGGAAAACAACCAAAATTAATCAAAGACTCCTCCCACCTCGGTCAACTCTCCTCCCCCATCCCATCCGGCAGAAAATACAAAAGTTTGAAAATACGCACCATCATCCTCGAGAACAGCAGTTATCGGACTCCTGAACGGATAACCTGTATGAGAAAAATGAACTCTTGATTTCTCAATCTACTTCATTGTGGCACTTTCACTTAATTGACTGCAACTGTAACACTATATTCTGCATTTTGTTGTTGTTTACCCTTTTGTACTACCTCATTTGGAATGATCTCTCTGGATGGCAGAACACATGCCAATTATAAACCAATTATCAGTAGCTTCATTTTTTTTCTTGCCACAATCTGAATTTAGATCCCACTACCCATCGACACACGGACTAGTGGCAAAAGTAGTGCGATTGCTGGAGTCGAGCCAGATGTTCTCCTAAGGGTTTGACTATTGCTGTGTCCTCAGGTTGGTCCAGGACCTACATGTTCTATTGCTGTGTGGACATGAATAAGTGGTGGCTGTAGTTAGCAGGCGGACCTTTCGGTTGTTCGTTCTCTCCTTCTGCAGCTGCTGCTTGTTCTCTGTGACACAGTGGAGGCTGCTCATGTAGTGCAGTCCCCCCTTGAACAGATTTCCTCCAGGTGCATCTACTGAGTGCAATGTCTTCCCAGGTTTTAGACATAAATACTTCAAGCTGATTTTGATGTTTGAAGAATTTCTTTGCCCACCAGGGGCTCACTAACCTTCCTTCAACTGGGAGTAAAGGATCTGTTTGAGGAGATGCAAGTTAGGCATTTGAATGACATGAGCTACCCATCAGAGCCGGTGTTGCTTTATTGTGGTGAGAATGCTGTTCATGTTGGCCTCCTCGCTGGTGTTATTGTATTTGCTCTTCCAGCTGATCCTCAAAATCTTTCGCAAGGCTCTTTGTTGGTATTGTTAAGGGATTTCAGATGTCTACTGCATTGCTGCTGTCCATGATTCACCTCCATGCAGTTATGTAGGAAGGAAAACGTAAGAACTGTTAGGTCACAATCTTCAAAGACTCTTTTCCTTAACCTTGCATAGGCTCCACTAACACCTCTCAGGCAGTGGTTGAGCTCTGAGTCAATGTCTGCTTTTGAGGAGAGAATGCTGCCAAGGTAAGGGACATAGCCTACATTTTCAAGGGCGATATTGCCAACTTTTATAGAGAGCTAGTTAGGTGATGACTGATGTAGGATCTGTGAACAAGACCCAGAACTCTCTATACTTTGGCAAAGACATTCAGGATACATTGGAGGTTTTCTTCAAAGTTTGCTGGCAATAACGTTGTCATCTGCATACTGAAGCTCCGTGATAGTGCTGGGGCTGACTTTGTTCTTGGCCTTGAACTAGTTGAGGTTGAAAGCCTATTGTCCATTCTATACATGATTGAGACTCGCTGTGGCAGGTCTTGGCCAATGAGGTGAAGGGCAGCAACATTAAAGATAGCAAATAGAGTGGGTGCAATGATACAGACATATTTGACTCCTGTCTGAACAGTGATGGGTTCCGATTCAGGCTCACTATTGTTGAGTACTCTGGCTGACACGCCAAGGCAATATGCAATGGGCAATTATCCTACCAACTCAAATGTCCTTAGGCTGTGGGAGGAAACTCACACGATCATAGAGAAAACACCCATCTTTCTTTGGTTCCCCGTCATCTTGAAAGACACTGCAGTAAATAGGGCTGAAGAAGCAAATTCAGAAGTGGGAGACTCTAGTGCAGATCTATTGCATTGGTAGCCTCCATAGGAATTTCGATGCACCAATCATTTGCCTCATATAACCTGCATATGTTTATTTTAAAAGTGTGGAGTACCCTGTACAATATGCCAATCTCTTGCTTCAATCATCAACAGACAGCCACAATCACTAGTTAACATTTCCTTTCAAATAACTGACGGGGGTCATCTCAGCAGTGTACATTTGGATTTCATCATGTCAATATTAGAACATAAAGTGCTACTACTTTGCTATATTAAATTTGGCATGAAGAAGTTTATGGTGTTTTAGACATGACAGAGTGGGAGGGATTAAAGTGGGAGGGGTGGTGTTACTCGTCGGGGAAATGTCACGGCAGTGCTCCATCTGGACAGACTGGAGAACTCGATACTGAAAAGTAATGGGTGGAACTGAGATACAAGAAAGGTATGACTCCCACTTTAATGGGACTATGTTACAGACCACCCAACAGTCCTACGGATTTAGAGGAACAAATCTGTAGAGAGATCACAGACTGCTGCAAGAAACACAAGGTTGTTATAGTAGGTGATTTTAATTTTCCACATATTGACTGGGAATCCCATACTCAAAAATGGGCTCAAGTTTGTCACATATGTTCAGGAAAGTTTCCTTCATCAGTAAGTAGAAATCCCATTGAGAGAGAGTGTGACACTAGATCTGCTATTAGAAATATAGAAAATAGGTGCAGTAGTAGGCCATTCGGCCCTTCGAACCTGCACCGCCATTCAGTATGATCATGGCTGATCATCCAACTCAGAACCCTGTACCTGCTTTCTCTCCATACCCCCGATCCCTTTAGCCACAAGGGCCATATCTAACTTCCTCTTAAATATAGACAATGAACCGGCCTCAACTGTTTCCTGTGGCAGAGAATTCCACAGATTCACCACTCTCTGTGTGAAGAAGTTTTTCCTCATCTCGGTCCTAAAAGGCTTCCCCTTTATCCTTAAACTGTGACCCCTCGTTCTGGACTTCCCCAACATTGAAAACAATCTTCCTGCATCTAGCCTGTCCAATCCCTTTAGAATTTTATACGTTTCAATAAGATCCCCCCTCAATCTTCTAAATTACAGCCAGTATAAGCCTAGTCGATCCAGTCTTTCTTCATATGGAAGTCCTGCCATCCCAGGAATCAATCTGGTGAACCTTCTCTGTACTCCCTCTATAGCAAGAATGTCCTTCCTCAGATTAGGGGACCAAAACTACACACAATATTCTAGGTGCAGTCTCACCAAGGCCTTGTACAACTGCAGTAGATCACCCACTTTGTTAAGAGGCACTTTATTCTCTCAACTTGCTTCTGTAGGTTCTTTGAGCAGAGAACTAATGAAAGAAGTAATCCCTAATTACAAAAGGGTTAAAAGTTAATGATTCAAACATTTATTCTCTCATGATATTTCTGTGACTTAGAATTCCTCTCAAATGCTGCTTTACAAGGCTGTGTATGCTTGCTTATCAGCACACTCCCATAATTTCCAACTTTGCACCCACCATTGGACCCTGGACCCCCTGCAGGAACCACTAGATCCACAATCTGCTGATGGTCGGATCAGAGGCGTTCATCTGGTGACCAAGAAAGTTATAAGGGGTCCGGGTATGATCTCCAAAAAGTCATCGCAGGGCAAACAGGCTATTCCAGACTAAATTTGAATCAATAAAGGATGCTTGACAGTTGTGGCAGGGCTTGAATGCTACCACCTCTTGTGACACAGGTAACAACAGGGCTTCGCTTCTAGATGAGCTCAATGCCTTTGATGCTGACTTTGACCATCAAAACATGGAGGAAGCATCACGAACTCCCACCGCCCCTGATGATCCTGTGATTTCAGTCTTCGAGGCTGATGTGCAAGCAGCCTTCAGGAGGGTGAACCCAGGAAAAGCATCCGGCCCAGAGGGGATACCTGACCAAGTATTAAAGACTTGAACTGATCAGCTGGCTGGAATGTTCATTGAGATCTCTAACCTCTCTCTCCAGCCGTCTTAGAGGTATCCACCTGCTTCAAGCAGGCTTCACTTATACAGGTGCCTAAGAAAAACGTGGTAGCTTGCCTCAATGAGTGTCATCCAGTTGCACTTACGTCACTGCGATGAAGTGTTTTGAGAGGTGAATGATGAAACATATTAACTCCTGCCTGAGGAGAGATTTGGTTCAGCTCCAGTTTGCCTACCAGCACAATAGGCTCACAGCAGACGCCATCTCATTGGCTCTTCACTCAACCATGAAATATCCGGACAGCAAAGACTCATCCATCAGGATGCTCTTTATCAACTACAGCTTGGCAT